>NC_080050.1:34314881-34350755 GCF_026212465.1 Amaranthus tricolor | reverse complement strand
AAAACATACCAAATTTAAGCTACTTTATTTGTGTAAGTGCCAAAAAAGCTTAAAAACCCTTAAAATCACACCTTTAGCACGTAATTTCTAGCATATAACTATGATTTTAAATTCTAACCACTTCAACACAATAATATCTACCAAATAGTGTTGTGTGCCAAGTTACGTGCAAAACAAAGCAAGTTTGGGCAACTTTATATGCGAAAGTGCCAAAAAAGCTTAAAAACACATATAATCGCAACTTAACACGTAATTTCTATCATATGACTATTATTTTCAATTCTAACCACTTCAAAACAATAATATATACCAAAGAGTGTTTTGTTCCACGTTTCGTGCAAAACAAACCAAATTTAAGCTACTTTATTCGTGTAAGTGCCAAAAAAGCTTAAAAACCCTTAAAATCACACCTTTAGAAACGTAATTTCTAGCATATAACTATGATTTTAAATTCTAACCACATCAACACAATAACATATACCAAATAGTGTTGTGTGCCAAGTTACGTGCAAAACAAAGCAAGTTTGGGCTACTTTATGTGCGAAAGTGCCAAAAAAGCTTAAAAACGCATAAAATCGCAACTTAACACGTAATTTCTATCATATGACTATTATTTTCAATTCTAACCACTTCAAAACAATAATATATACCAAAGAGTGTTTTGTTCCAAATTTCGTGCAAAACATACCAACTTTAAGCTACTTTATTTGTGTAAGTGCCAAAAAAGCTTAAAAACCCTTAAAATCACACCTTTAGCACGTAATTTCTAGCATATAACTATCATTTTAAATTCTAACCACTTCAACACAATAATATATACCAAATAGTGTTGTGTGCCAATTTTAGTGAAAAACAACGCAAGGTTGGGCTACTTTATGTGCGAAAGTGCCAAAAAAGCTTAAAAACACATAAAATCGTAATTTAACACGCATTTTCAATCATATGACTATTATTTTCAATTCTAACCACTTCAACACAATAATATATACCAAAGAGTGTTTTGTTTCATGTTTCGTGCAAAACAAAGCAAATTTAAGCTACTTTATTCGTGTAAGTGCCAAAAAGCATAAAAACCCTTAAAATCACACCTTTAGCACGTAATTACTAGCATATAACTATGATTTTAAATTCTAACCACTTCAACACAATAATATCTACCAAATAGTGTTGTGTGCCAAGTTACGTGCAAAACAAAGCAAGTTTGGGCAACTTTATATGCGAAAGTGCCAAAAAAGCTTAAAAAACACATATAATCGCAACTTAACACGTAATTTCTATCATATGACTATTATTTTCAATTCTAACCACTTCAAAACAATAATATATACCAAAGAGTGTTTTGTTCCACGTTTCGTGCAAAACAAACCAAATTTAAGCTACTTTATTCGTGTAAGTGCCAAAAAAGCTTAAAAACCCTTAAAATCACACCTTTAGAACGTAATTTCTAGCATATAACTATGATTTTAAATTCTAACCACATCAACACAATAACATATACCAAATAGTGTTGTGTGCCAAGTTACGTGCAAAACAAAGCAAGTTTGGGCAACTTTATATGCGAAAGTGCCAAAAAAGCTTAAAAACACATATAATCGCAACTTAACACGTAATTTCTATCATATGACTATTATTTTCAATTCTAACCTCTTCAAAACAATAATATATACCAAAGAGTGTTTTGTTCCACGTTTCGTGCAAAACAAACCAAATTTAAGCTACTTTATTCGTGTAAGTGCCAAAAAAGCTTAAAAACCCTTAAAATCACACCTTTAGCACGTAATTACTAGCATATAACTATGATTTTAAATTCTAACCACTTCAACAAAATAATATATACCAATTAGTGTTGTGTGCCAAGTTTCGTGCAAAACAAAGCAAGATTGGGCTACTTTATGTGCGAAAGTGCCAAAAAAGTTTAAAAAACACATAAAATCGCAACTTAACACGTAATTTCTATCATATGACTATTATTTTCAATTGTAACCACTTCAAAACAATAATATATACCAAAGAGTGTTTTGTTCCAAAGTTCGTGCAAAACATACCAAATTTAAGCTACTTTATTTGTGTAAGTGCCAAAAAAGCTTAAAAACCCTTAAAATCACACCTTTAGCACGTAATTTCTAGCATATAACTATGATTTTAAATTCTAACCACTTCAACACAATAATATCTACCAAATAGTGTTGTGTGCCAAGTTACGTGCAAAACAAAGCAAGTTTGGGCAACTTTATATGCGAAAGTGCCAAAAAAGCTTAAAAACACATATAATCGCAACTTAACACGTAATTTCTATCATATGACTATTATTTTCAATTCTAACCTCTTCAAAACAATAATATATACCAAAGAGTGTTTTGTTCCACGTTTCGTGCAAAACAAACCAAATTTAAGCTACTTTATTCGTGTAAGTGCCAAAAAAGCTTAAAAACCCTTAAAATCACACCTTTAGAACGTAATTTCTAGCATATAACTATGATTTTAAATTCTAACCACATCAACACAATAACATATACCAAATAGTGTTGTGTGCCAAGTTACGTGCAAAACAAAGCAAGTTTGGGCTACTTTATGTGCGAAAGTGCCAAAAAAGCTTAAAAACGCATAAAATCGCAACTTAACACGTAATTTCTATCATATGACTATTATTTTCAATTCTAACCACTTCAAAACAATAATATATACCAAAGAGTGTTTTGTTCCAAATTTCGTGCAAAACATACCAACTTTAAGCTACTTTATTTGTGTAAGTGCCAAAAAAGCTTAAAAAACCCTTAAAAATCACACCTTTAGCACGTAATTTCTAGCATATAACTATCATTTTAAATTCTAACAACTTCAACACAATAATATATACCAAATAGTGTTGTGTGCCAATTTTAGTGAAAAACAACGCAAGTTTGGGCTACTTTATGTGCGAAAGTGCCAAAAAAGCTTAAAAACACATAAAATCGTAATTTAACACGCAATTTCAATCATATGACTATTATTTTCAATTCTAACCACTTCAACACAATAATATATACCAAAGAGTGTTTTGTTTCATGTTTCGTGCAAAACAAACCAAATTTAAGCTACTTTATTCATGTAAGTGCCAAAAAGCATAAAAACCCTTAAAATCACACCTTTAGCACGTAATTTCTAGCATATAACTATGATTTTAAATTCTAACCACTTCAACAAAATAATATATACCAAATAGTGTTGTGTGCCAAGTTTCGTGCAAAACAAAGCAAGATTGGGCTACTATATGTGCGAAAGTGCCAAAAAAGTTTAAAAACACATAAAATCGCAACTTAACACGTAATTTCTATCATATGACTATTATTTTCAATTGTAACCACTTCAAAACAATAATATATACCAAAGAGTGTTTTGTTCCAAAGTTCGTGCAAAACATACCAAATTTAAGCTACTTTATTTGTGTAAGTGCCAAAAAAGCTTAAAAACCCTTAAAATCACACCTTTAGCACGTAATTTCTAGCATATAACTATCATTTTAAACTCTAACCACTTCAACACAATAATATATACCAAATAGTGTTGTGTGCCAAGTTACGTGCAAAACAAAGCAAGTTTGGGCTACTTTATATGCGAAAGTGCCAAAAAAGCTTAAAAACACATATAATCGCAACTTAACACGTAATTTCTATCATATGACTATTATTTTCAATTCTAACCACTTCAAAACAATAATATATACCAAAGAGTGTTTTGTTCCATGTTTCGTGCGAAACAAACCAAATTTAAGCTACTTTATTCGTGTAAGTGCCAAAAAAGCTTAAAAACCCTTAAAATCACACCTTTAGCACGTAATTTCTAACATATAACTATCATTTTAATTTCTAACCACTTCAACACAATAATATATACCAAATAGTGTTGTGTGCGAACTTTCGTGAAAAATAACGCAAGCTTGGGCTACTTTATGTGCGATAGTGCCAAAAAAGCTTAATACCACATCAAATCTCAACATAACACGTAATTTCTATCATATAACTATTTTTTTCAATTATAACAACTTCAACACAATAATATATACCAAAGAGTGTGTTGTTCCATGTTTCGTGCAAAACAAACCAAATTTAAGCTAATTTATTCGTGTAAGTGCCAAAAAAGCTTAAAAACCTTTAAAATCACACCTTTAGAACGTAATTTCTAGCATATAACTATGATTTTAAATTCTAACCACATCAACACAATAACATATACCAAATAGTGTTGTGTGCCAATTACGTGCAAAACAAAGCAAGTTTGGGCTACTTTATGTGCGAAAGTGCCAAAAAAGCTTAAAAACGCATAAAATCACAACTTAACACGTAATTTTTATCATATGACTATTATTTTCAATTCTAACCACTTCAAAACAATAATATATACCAAAGAGTGTTTTGTTCCAAATTTCGTGCAAAACATACCAACTTTAAGCTACTTTATTTGTGTAAGTGCCAAAAAAGCTTAAAAACCCTTAAAATCACACCTTTAGCACGTAATTTCTAGCATATAACTATCATTTTAAATTCTAACCACTTCAACACAATAATATATACCAAATAGTGTTGTGTGCCAATTTTAGTGAAAAACAACGCAAGGTTGGGCTACTTTATGTGCGAAAGTGCCAAAAAAGCTTAAAAACACATAAAATCGTAATTTAACACGCATTTTCAATCATATGACTATTCTTTTCAATTCTAACCACTTCAACACAATAATATATACCAAAGAGTGTTTTGTTTCATGTTTCGTGCAAAACAAACCAAATTTAAGCTACTTTATTCGTGTAAGTGCCAAAAAGCATAAAAACCCTTAAAATCACACCTTTAGCACGTAATTACTAGCATATAACTATGATTTTAAATTCTAACCACTTCAACAAAATAATATATACCAAATAGTGTTGTGTGCCAAGTTTCGTGCAAAACAAAGCAAGATTGGGCTACTTTATGTGCGAAAGTGCCAAAAAAGTTTAAAAACACATAAAATCGCAACTTAACACGTAATTTCTATCATATGACTATTATTTTCAATTGTAACCACTTCAAAACAATAATATATACCAAAGAGTGTTTTGTTCCAAAGTTCGTGCAAAACATATCAAATTTAAGCTACTTTATTTGTGTAAGTGCCAAAAAAGCTTAAAAACCCTTAAAATCACACCTTTAGCACGTAATTTCTAGCATATAACTATGATTTTAAATTCTAACCACTTCAACACAATAATATCTACCAAATAGTGTTGTGTGCCAAGTTACGTGCAAAACAAAGCAAGTTTGGGCAACTTTATATGCGAAAGTGCCAAAAAAGCTTAAAAACACATATAATCGCTTAACACGTAATTTCTATCATATGACTATTATTTTCAATTCTAACCACTTCAAAACAATAATATATACCAAAGAGTGTTTTGTTCCACGTTTCGTGCAAAACAAACCAAATTTAAGCTACTTTATTCGTGTAAGTGCCAAAAAAGCTTAAAAAACCCTTAAAATCACACCTTTAGAACGTAATTTCTAGCATATAACTATGATTTTAAATTCTAACCACATCAACACAATAACATATACCAAATAGTGTTGTGTGCCAAGTTACGTGCAAAACAAAGCAAGTTTGGGCTACTTTATGTGCGAAAGTGCCAAAAAAGCTTTAAAACGCATAAAATCGCAACTTAACACGTAATTTCTATCATATGACTATTATTTTCAATTCTAACCACTTCAAAACAATAATATATACCAAAGAGTGTTTTGTTCCAAATTTCGTGCAAAACATACCAACTTTAAGCTACTTTATTTGTGTAAGTGCCAAAAAAGCTTAAAAACCCTTAAAATCACACCTTTAGCACGTAATTTCTAGCATATAACTATCATTTTAAATTCTAACCACTTCAACACAATAATATATACCAAATAGTGTTGTGTGCCAATTTTAGTGAAAAACAACGCAAGGTTGGGCTACTTTATGTGCGAAAGTGCCAAAAAAGCTTAAAAAACACATAAAATCGTAATTTAACACGCATTTTCAATCATATGACTATTATTTTCAATTCTAACCACTTCAACACAATAATATATACCAAAGAGTGTTTTGTTTCATGTTTCGTGCAAAACAAACCAAATTTAAGCTACTTTATTCGTGTAAGTGCCAAAAAGCATAAAAAACCCTTAAAATCACACCTTTAGCACGTAATTACTAGCATATAACTATGATTTTAAATTCTAACCACTTCAACAAAATAATATATACCAATTAGTGTTGTGTGCCAAGTTTCGTGCAAAACAAAGCAAGATTGGGCTACTTTATGTGCGAAAGTGCCAAAAAAGTTTAAAAACACATAAAATCGCAACTTAACACGTAATTTCTATCATATGACTATTATTTTCAATTGTAACCACTTCAAAACAATAATATATACCAAAGAGTGTTTTGTTCCAAAGTTCGTGCAAAACATACCAAATTTAAGCTACTTTATTTGTGTAAGTGCCAAAAAAGCTTAAAAACCCTTAAAATCACACCTATAGCACGTAATTTCTAGCATATAACTATGATTTTAAATTCTAACCACTTCAACACAATAATATCTACCAAATAGTGTTGTGTGCCAAGTTACGTGCAAAACAAAGCAAGTTTGGGCAACTTTATATGCGAAAGTGCCAAAAAAGCTTAAAAACACATATAATCGCAACTTAACACGTAATTTCTATCATATGACTATTATTTTCAATTCTAACCTCTTCAAAACAATAATATATACCAAAGAGTGTTTTGTTCCACGTTTCGTGCAAAACAAACCAAATTTAAGCTACTTTATTCGTGTAAGTGCCAAAAAAGCTTAAAAACCCTTAAAATCACACCTTTAGCACGTAATTACTAGCATATAACTATGATTTTAAATTCTAACCACTTCAACAAAATAATATATACCAAATAGTGTTGTGTGCCAAGTTTCGTGCAAAACAAAGCAAGATTGGGCTACTTTATGTGCGAAAGTGCCAAAAAAGTTTAAAAACACATAAAATCGCAACTTAACACGTAATTTCTATCATATGACTATTATTTTCAATTGTAACCACTTCAAAACAATAATATATACCAAAGAGTGTTTTGTTCCAAAGTTCGTGCAAAACATACCAAATTTAAGCTACTTTATTTGTGTAAGTGCCAAAAAAGCTTAAAAACCCTTAAAATCACACCTTTAGCACGTAATTTCTAGCATATAACTATGATTTTAAATTCTAACCACTTCAACACAATAATATCTACCAAATAGTGTTGTGTGCCAAGTTACGTGCAAAACAAAGCAAGTTTGGGCAACTTTATATGCGAAAGTGCCAAAAAAGCTTAAAAACACATATAATCGCAACTTAACACGTAATTTCTATCATATGACTATTATTTTCAATTCTAACCACTTCAAAACAATAATATATACCAAAGAGTGTTTTGTTCCACGTTTCGTGCAAAACAAACCAAATTTAAGCTACTTTATTCGTGTAAGTGCCAAAAAAGCTTAAAAACCCTTAAAATCACACCTTTAGAACGTAATTTCTAGCATATAACTATGATTTTAAATTCTAACCACATCAACACAATAACATATACCAAATAGTGTTGTGTGCCAAGTTACGTGCAAAACAAAGCAAGTTTGGGCTACTTTATGTGCGAAAGTGCCAAAAAAGCTTAAAAACGCATAAAATCGCAACTTAACACGTAATTTCTATCATATGACTATTATTTTCAATTCTAACCACTTCAAAACAATAATATATACCAAAGAGTGTTTTGTTCCAAATTTCGTGCAAAACATACCAACTTTAAGCTACTTTATTTGTGTAAGTGCCAAAAAAGCTTAAAAACCCTTAAAATCACACCTTTAGCACGTAATTTCTAGCATATAACTATCATTTTAAATTCTAACCACTTCAACACAATAATATATACCAAATAGTGTTGTGTGCCAATTTTAGTGAAAAACAACGCAAGGTTGGGCTACTTTATGTGCGAAAGTGCCAAAAAAGCTTAAAAACACATAAAATCGTAATTTAACACGCATTTTCAATCATATGACTATTATTTTCAATTCTATCCACTTCAACACAATAATATATACCAAAGAGTGTTTTGTTTCATGTTTCGTGCAAAACAAACCAAATTTAAGCTACTTTATTCGTGTAAGTGCCAAAAAGCATAAAAACCCTTAAAATCACACCTTTAGCACGTAATTACTAGCATATAACTATGATTTTAAATTCTAACCATTTCAACAAAATAATATATACCAATTAGTGTTGTGTGCCAAGTTTCGTGCAAAACAAAGCAAGATTGGGCTACTTTATGTGCGAAAGTGCCAAAAAAGTTTAAAAACACATAAAATCGCAACTTAACACGTAATTTCTATCATATGACTATTATTTTCAATTGTAACCACTTCAAAACAATAATATATACCAAAGAGTGTTTTGTTCCAAAGTTCGTGCAAAACATACCAAATTTAAGCTACTTTATTTGTGTAAGTGCCAAAAAAGCTTAAAAACCCTTAAAATCACACCTTTAGCACGTAATTTCTAGCATATAACTATGATTTTAAAATTCTAACCACTTCAACACAATAATATCTACCAAATAGTGTTGTGTGCCAAGTTACGTGCAAAACAAAGCAAGTTTGGGCAACTTTATATGCGAAAGTGCCAAAAAAGCTTAAAAACACATATAATCGCAACTTAACACGTAATTTCTATCATATGACTATTATTTTCAATTCTAACCACTTCAAAACAATAATATATACCAAAGAGTGTTTTGTTCCACGTTTCGTGCAAAACAAACCAAATTTAAGCTACTTTATTCGTGTAAGTGCCAAAAAAGCTTAAAAACCCTTAAAATCACACCTTTAGAACGTAATTTCTAGCATATAACTATGATTTTAAATTCTAACCACATCAACACAATAACATATACCAAATAGTGTTGTGTGCCAAGTTACGTGCAAAACAAAGCAAGTTTGGGCTACTTTATGTGCGAAAGTGCCAAAAAAGCTTAAAAACGCATAAAATCGCAACTTAACACGTAATTTCTATCATATGACTATTATTTTCAATTCTAACCACTTCAAAACAATAATATATACCAAAGAGTGTTTTGTTCCAAATTTCGTGCAAAACATACCAACTTTAAGCTACTTTATTTGTGTAAGTGCCAAAAAAGCTTAAAAAACCCTTAAAATCACACCTTTAGCACGTAATTTCTAGCATATAACTATCATTTTAAATTCTAACCACTTCAACACAATAATATATACCAAATAGTGTTGTGTGCCAATTTTAGTGAAAAACAACGCAAGGTTGGGCTACTTTATGTGCGAAAGTGCCAAAAAAGCTTAAAAACACATAAAATCGTAATTTAACACGCATTTTCAATCATATGACTATTATTTTCAATTCTAACCACTTCAACACAATAATATATACCAAAGAGTGTTTTGTTTCATGTTTCGTACAAAACAAACCAAATTTAAGCTACTTTATTCGTGTAAGTGCCAAAAAGCATAAAAACCCTTAAAATCACACCTTTAGCACGTAATTACTAGCATATAACTATGATTTTAAATTCTAACCACTTCAACAAAATAATATATACCAATTAGTGTTGTGTGCCAAGTTTCGTGCAAAACAAAGCAAGATTGGGCTACTTTATGTGCGAAAGTGCCAAAAAAGTTTAAAAACACATAAAATCGCAACTTAACACGTAATTTCTATCATATGACTATTATTTTCAATTGTAACCACTTCAAAACAATAATATATACCAAAGAGTGTTTTGTTCCAAAGTTCGTGCAAAACATACCAAATTTAAGCTACTTTATTTGTGTAAGTGCCAAAAAAGCTTAAAAACCCTTAAAATCACACCTTTAGCACGTAATTTCTAGCATATAACTATGATTTTAAATTCTAACCACTTCAACACAATAATATCTACCAAATAGTGTTGTGTGCCAAGTTACGTGCAAAACAAAGCAAGTTTGGGCAACTTTATATGCGAAAGTGCCAAAAAAGCTTAAAAACACATATAATCGCAACTTAACACGTAATTTCTATCATATGACTATTATTTTCAATTCTAACCACTTCAAAACAATAATATATACCAAAGAGTGTTTTGTTCCACGTTTCGTGCAAAACAAACCAAATTTAAGCTACTTTATTCGTGTAAGTGCCAAAAAAGCTTAAAAACCCTTAAAATCACACCTTTAGAACGTAATTACTAGCATATAACTATGATTTTAAATTCTAACCACATCAACACAATAACATATACCAAATAGTGTTGTGTGCCAAGTTACGTGCAAAACAAAGCAAGTTTGGGCTACTTTATGTGCGAAAGTGCCAAAAAAGCTTAAAAACGCATAAAATCGCAACTTAACACGTAATTTCTATCATATGACTATTATTTTCAATTCTAACCACTTCAAAACAATAATATATACCAAAGAGTGTTTTGTTCCAAATTTCGTGCAAAACATACCAACTTTAAGCTACTTTATTTGTGTAAGTGCCAAAAAAGCTTAAAAACCCTTAAAATCACACCTTTAGCACGTAATTTCTAGCATATAACTATCATTTTAAATTCTAACCACTTCAACACAATAATATATACCAAATAGTGTTGTGTGCCAATTTTAGTGAAAAACAACGCAAGGTTGGGCTACTTTATGTGCGAAAGTGCCAAAAAAGCTTAAAAACACATAAAATCGTAATTTAACACACGCATTTTCAATCATATGACTATTATTTTCAATTCTATCCACTTCAACACAATAATATATACCAAAGAGTGTTTTGTTTCATGTTTCGTGCAAAACAAACCAAATTTAAGCTACTTTATTCGTGTAAGTGCCAAAAAGCATAAAAACCCTTAAAATCACACCCTTTAGCACGTAATTACTAGCATATAACTATGATTTTAAATTCTAACCACTTCAACAAAATAATATATACCAATTAGTGTTGTGTGCCAAGTTTCGTGCAAAACAAAGCTAGATTGGGCTACTTTATGTGCGAAAGTGCCAAAAAAGTTTAAAAACACATAAAATCGCAACTTAACACGTAATTTCTATCATATGACTATTATTTTCAATTGTAACCACTTCAAAACAATAATATATACCAAAGAGTGTTTTGCTCCAAAGTTCGTGCAAAACATACCAAATTTAAGCTACTTTTTTTGTGTAAGTGCCAAAAAAGCTTAAAAACCCTTAAAATCACACCTTTAGCACGTAATTTCTAGCATATAACTATGATTTTAAATTCTAACCACTTCAACACAATAATATCTACCAAATAGTGTTGTGTGCCAAGTTACGTGCAAAACAAAGCAAGTTTGGGCAACTTTATATGCGAAAGTGCCAAAAAAGCTTAAAAACACATATAATCGCAACTTAACACGTAATTTCTATCATATGACTATTATTTTCAATTCTAACCTCTTCAAAACAATAGTATATACCAAAGAGTGTTTTGTTCCACGTTTCGTGCAAAACAAACCAAATTTAAGCTACTTTTATTCGTGTAAGTGCCAAAAAAGCTTAAAAACCCTTAAAATCACACCTTTAGAACGTAATTTCTAGCATATAACTATGATTTTAAATTCTAACCACATCAACACAATAACATATACCAAATAGTGTTGTGTGCCAAGTTACGTGCAAAACAAAAGCAAGTTTGGGCTACTTTATGTGCGAAAGTGCCAAAAAAGCTTAAAAACGCATAAAATCGCAACTTAACACGTAATTTCTATCATATGACTATTATTTTCAATTCTAACCACTTCAAAACAATAATATATACCAAAGAGTGTTTTGTTCCAAATTTCGTGCAAAACATACCAACTTTAAGCTACTTTATTTGTGTAAGTGCCAAAAAAGCTTAAAAACCCTTAAAATCACACCTTTAGCACGTAATTTCTAGCATATAACTATCATTTTAAATTCTAACAACTTCAACACAATAATATATACCAAATAGTGTTGTGTGCCAATTTTAGTGAAAAACAACGCAAGTTTGGGCTACTTTATGTGCGAAAGTGCCAAAAAAGCTTAAAAACACATAAAATCGTAATTTAACACGCAATTTCAATCATATGACTATTATTTTCAATTCTAACCACTTCAACACAATAATATATACCAAAGAGTGTTTTGTTTCATGTTTCGTGCAAAACAAACCAAATTTAAGCTACTTTATTCGTGTAAGTGCCAAAAAGCATAAAAACCCTTAAAATCACACCTTTAGCACGTAATTTCTAGCATATAACTATGATTTTAAATTCTAACCACTTCAACAAAATAATATATACCAAATAGTGTTGTGTGCCAAGTTTCGTGCAAAACAAAGCAAGATTGGGCTACTTTATGTGCGAAAGTGCCAAAAAAGTTTAAAAACACATAAAATCGCAACTTAACACGTAATTTCTATCATATGACTATTATTTTCAATTGTAACCACTTCAAAACAATAATATATACCAAAGAGTGTTTTGTTCCAAAGTTCGTGCAAAACATACCAAATTTAAGCTACTTTATTTGTGTAAGTGCCAAAAAAGCTTAAAAACCCTTAAAATCACACCTTTAGCACGTAATTTCTAGCATATAACTATCATTTTAAATTCTAACAACTTCAACACAATAATATATACCAAATAGTGTTGTGTGCCAATTTTAGTGAAAAACAACGCAAGTTTGGGCTACTTTATGTGCGAAAGTGCCAAAAAAGCTTAAAAACACATAAAATCGTAATTTAACACGCAATTTCAATCATATGACTATTATTTTCAATTCTAACCACTTCAACACAATAATATATACCAAAGAGTGTTTTGTTTCATGTTTCGTGCAAAACAAACCAAATTTAAGCTACTTTATTCGTGTAAGTGCCAAAAAGCATAAAAACCCTTAAAATCACACCTTTAGCACGTAATTTCTAGCATATAACTATGATTTTAAATTCTAACCACTTCAACAAAATAATATATACCAAATAGTGTTGTGTGCCAAGTTTCGTGCAAAACAAAGCAAGATTGGGCTACTTTATGTGCGAAAGTGCCAAAAAAGTTTAAAAACACATAAAATCGCAACTTAACACGTAATTTCTATCATATGACTATTATTTTCAATTGTAACCACTTCAAAACAATAATATATACCAAAGAGTGTTTTGTTCCAAAGTTCGTGCAAAACATACCAAATTTAAGCTACTTTATTTGTGTAAGTGCCAAAAAAGCTTAAAAACCCTTAAAATCACACCTTTAGCACGTAATTTCTAGCATATAACTATCATTTTAAACTCTAACCACTTCAACACAATAATATATACCAAATAGTGTTGTGTGCCAAGTTACGTGCAAAACAAAGCAAGTTTGGGCTACTTTATATGCGAAAGTGCCAAAAAAGCTTAAAAACACATATAATCGCAACTTAACACGTAATTTCTATCATATGACTATTATTTTCAATTCTAACCACTTCAAAACAATAATATATACCAAAGAGTGTTTTGTTCCATGTTTCGTGCGAAACAAACCAAATTTAAGCTACTTTATTCGTGTAAGTGCCAAAAAAGCTTAAAAACCCTTAAAATCACACCTTTAGCACGTAATTTCTAACATATAACTATCATTTTAATTTCTAACCACTTCAACACAATAATATATACCAAATAGTGTTGTGTGCGAACTTTCGTGAAAAATAACGCAAGCTTGGGCTACTTTATGTGCGATAGTGCCAAAAAAGCTTAATACCACATCAAATCTCAACATAACACGTAATTTCTATCATATAACTATTTTTTTCAATTATAACAACTTCAACACAATAATATATACCAAAGAGTGTGTTGTTCCATGTTTCGTGCAAAACAAACCAAATTTAAGCTAATTTATTCGTGTAAGTGCCAAAAAAGCTTAAAAACCTTTAAAATCACACCTTTAGAACGTAATTTCTAGCATATAACTATGATTTTAAATTCTAACCACATCAACACAATAACATATACCAAATAGTGTTGTGTGCCAATTACGTGCAAAACAAAGCAAGTTTGGGCTACTTTATGTGCGAAAGTGCCAAAAAGCTTAAAAACGCATAAAATCGCAACTTAACACGTAATTTTTATCATATGACTATTATTTTCAATTCTAACCACTTCAAAACAATAATATATACCAAAGAGTGTTTTGTTCCAAATTTCGTGCAAAACATACCAACTTTAAGCTACTTTATTTGTGTAAGTGCCAAAAAAGCTTAAAAACCCTTAAAATCACACCTTTAGCACGTAATTTCTAGCATATAACTATCATTTTAAATTCTAACCACTTCAACACAATAATACATACCAAATAGTGTTGTGTGCCAATTTTAGTGAAAAACAACGCAAGGTTGGGCCTACTTTATGTGCGAAAGTGCCAAAAAAGCTTAAAAACACATAAAATCGTAATTTAACACGCATTTTCAATCATATGACTATTATTTTCAATTCTATCCACTTCAACACAATAATATATACCAAAGAGTGTTTTGTTTCATGTTTCGTGCAAAACAAACCAAATTTAAGCTACTTTATTCGTGTAAGTGCCAAAAAGCATAAAAACCCTTAAAATCACACCTTTAGCACGTAATTACTAGCATATAACTATGATTTTAAATTCTAACCACTTCAACAAAATAATATATACCAATTAGTGTTGTGTGCCAAGTTTCGTGCAAAACAAAGCTAGATTGGGCTACTTTATGTGCGAAAGTGCCAAAAAAGTTTAAAAACACATAAAATCGCAACTTAACACGTAATTTCTATCATATGACTATTATTTTCAATTGTAACCACTTCAAAACAATAATATATACCAAAGAGTGTTTTGTTCCAAAGTTCGTGCAAAACATACCAAATTTAAGCTACTTTTTTTGTGTAAGTGCCAAAAAAGCTTAAAAACCTTAAAATCACACCTTTAGCACGTAATTTCTAGCATATAACTATGATTTTAAATTCTAACCACTTCAACACAATAATATCTACCAAATAGTGTTGTGTGCCAAGTTACGTGCAAAACAAAGCAAGTTTGGGCAACTTTATATGCGAAAGTGCCAAAAAAGCTTAAAAACACATATAATCGCAACTTAACACGTAATTTTCTATCATATGACTATTATTTTCAATTCTAACCTCTTCAAAACAATAGTATATACCAAAGAGTGTTTTGTTCCACGTTTCGTGCAAAACAAACCAAATTTAAGCTACTTTATTCGTGTAAGTGCCAAAAAAGCTTAAAAACCCTTAAAATCACACCTTTAGAACGTAATTTCTAGCATATAACTATGATTTTAAATTCTAACCACATCAACACAATAACATATACCAAATAGTGTTGTGGTGCCAAGTTACGTGCAAAACAAAGCAAGTTTGGGCTACTTTATGTGCGAAAGTGCCAAAAAAGCTTAAAAACGCATAAAATCGCAACTTAACACGTAATTTCTATCATATGACTATTATTTTCAATTCTAACCACTTCAAAACAATAATATATACCAAAGAGTGTTTTGTTCCAAATTTCGTGCAAAACATACCAACTTTAAGCTACTTTATTTGTGTAAGTGCCAAAAAAGCTTAAAAACCCTTAAAATCACACCTTTAGCACGTAATTTCTAGCATATAACTATCATTTTAAATTCTAACAACTTCAACACAATAATATATACCAAATAGTGTTGTGTGCCAATTTTAGTGAAAAACAACGCAAGTTTGGGCTACTTTATGTGCGAAAGTGCCAAAAAAGCTTAAAAACACATAAAATCGTAATTTAACACGCAATTTCAATCATATGACTATTATTTTCAATTCTAACCACTTCAACACAATAATATATACCAAAGAGTGTTTTTGTTTCATGTTTCGTGCAAAACAAACCAAATTTAAGCTACTTTATTCGTGTAAGTGCCAAAAAGCATAAAAACCCTTAAAATCACACCTTTAGCACGTAATTTCTAGCATATAACTATGATTTTAAATTCTAACCACTTCAACAAAATAATATATACCAAATAGTGTTGTGTGCCAAGTTTCGTGCAAAACAAAGCAAGATTGGGCTACTTTATGTGCGAAAGTGCCAAAAAAGTTTAAAAACACATAAAATCGCAACTTAACACGTAATTTCTATCATATGACTATTATTTTCAATTGTAACCACTTCAAAACAATAATATATACCAAAGAGTGTTTTGTTCCAAAGTTCGTGCAAAACATACCAAATTTAAGCTACTTTATTTGTGTAAGTGCCAAAAAAGCTTAAAAACCCTTAAAATCACACCTTTAGCACGTAATTTCTAGCATATAACTATCATTTTAAATTCTAACAACTTCAACACAATAATATATACCAAATAGTGTTGTGTGCCAATTTTAGTGAAAAACAACGCAAGTTTGGGCTACTTTATGTGCGAAAGTGCCAAAAAAGCTTAAAAACACATAAAATCGTAATTTAACACGCAATTTCAATCATATGACTATTATTTTCAATTCTAACCACTTCAACACAATAATATATACCAAAGAGTGTTTTGTTTCATGTTTCGTGCAAAACAAACCAAATTTAAGCTACTTTATTCGTGTAAGTGCCAAAAAGCATAAAAACCCTTAAAATCACACCTTTAGCACGTAATTTCTAGCATATAACTATGATTTTAAATTCTAACCACTTCAACAAAATAATATATACCAAATAGTGTTGTGTGCCAAGTTTCGTGCAAAACAAAGCAAGATTGGGCTACTTTATGTGCGAAAGTGCCAAAAAAGTTTAAAAACACATAAAATCGCAACTTAACACGTAATTTCTATCATATGACTATTATTTTCAATTGTAACCACTTCAAAACAATAATATATACCAAAGAGTGTTTTGTTCCAAAGTTCGTGCAAAACATACCAAATTTAAGCTACTTTATTTGTGTAAGTGCCAAAAAAGCTTAAAAACCCTTAAAATCACACCTTTAGCACGTAATTTCTAGCATATAACTATCATTTTAAACTCTAACCACTTCAACACAATAATATATACCAAATAGTGTTGTGTGCCAAGTTACGTGCAAAACAAAGCAAGTTTGGGCTACTTTATATGCGAAAGTGCCAAAAAAGCTTAAAAACACATATAATCGCAACTTAACACGTAATTTCTATCATATGACTATTATTTTCAATTCTAACCACTTCAAAACAATAATATATACCAAAGAGTGTTTTGTTCCATGTTTCGTGCGAAACAAACCAAATTTAAGCTACTTTATTCGTGTAAGTGCCAAAAAAGCTTAAAAACCCTTAAAATCACACCTTTAGCACGTAATTTCTAACATATAACTATCATTTTAATTTCTAACCACTTCAACACAATAATATATACCAAATAGTGTTGTGTGCGAACTTTCGTGAAAAATAACGCAAGCTTGGGCTACTTTATGTGCGATAGTGCCAAAAAAGCTTAATACCACATCAAATCTCAACATAACACGTAATTTCTATCATATAACTATTTTTTTCAATTATAACAACTTCAACACAATAATATATACCAAAGAGTGTGTTGTTCCATGTTTCGTGCAAAACAAACCAAATTTAAGCTAATTTATTCGTGTAAGTGCCAAAAAAGCTTAAAAACCTTTAAAATCACACCTTTAGAACGTAATTTCTAGCATATAACTATGATTTTAAATTCTAACCACATCAACACAATAACATATACCAAATAGTGTTGTGTGCCAATTACGTGCAAAACAAAGCAAGTTTGGGCTACTTTATGTGCGAAAGTGCCAAAAAAGCTTAAAAACGCATAAAATCGCAACTTAACACGTAATTTTTATCATATGACTATTATTTTCAATTCTAACCACTTCAAAACAATAATATATACCAAAGAGTGTTTTGTTCCAAATTTCGTGCAAAACATACCAACTTTAAGCTACTTTATTTGTGTAAGTGCCAAAAAAGCTTAAAAACCCTTAAAATCACACCTTTAGCACGTAATTTCTAGCATATAACTATCATTTTAAATTCTAACCACTTCAACACAATAATACATACCAAATAGTGTTGTGTGCCAATTTTAGTGAAAAACAACGCAAGGTTGGGCTACTTTATGTGCGAAAGTGCCAAAAAAGCTTAAAAACACATAAAATCGTAATTTAACACGCATTTTCAATCATATGACTATTCTTTTCAATTCTAACCACTTCAACACAATAATATATACCAAAGAGTGTTTTGTTTCATGTTTCGTGCAAAACAAACCAAATTTAAGCTACTTTATTCGTGTAAGTGCCAAAAAGCATAAAAACCCTTAAAATCACACCTTTAGCACGTAATTACTAGCATATAACTATGATTTTAAATTCTAACCACTTCAACAAAATAATATATACCAAATAGTGTTGTGTGCCAAGTTTCGTGCAAAACAAAGCAAGATTGGGCTACTTTATGTGCGAAAGTGCCAAAAAAGTTTAAAAACACATAAAATCGCAACTTAACACGTAATTTCTATCATATGACTATTATTTTCAATTGTAACCACTTCAAAACAATAATATATACCAAAGAGTGTTTTGTTCCAAAGTTCGTGCAAAACATACCAAATTTAAGCTACTTTATTTGTGTAAGTGCCAAAAAAGCTTAAAAACCCTTAAAATCACACCTTTAGCACGTAATTTCTAGCATATAACTATGATTTTAAATTCTAACCACTTCAACACAATAATATCTACCAAATAGTGTTGTGTGCCAAGTTACGTGCAAAACAAAGCAAGTTTGGGCAACTTTATATGCGAAAGTGCCAAAAAAGCTTAAAAACACATATAATCGCAACTTAACACGTAATTTCTATCATATGACTATTATTTTCAATTCTAACCACTTCAAAACAATAATATATACCAAAGAGTGTTTTGTTCCACGTTTCGTGCAAAACAAACCAAATTTAAGCTACTTTATTCGTGTAAGTGCCAAAAAAGCTTAAAAACCCTTAAAATCACACCTTTAGAACGTAATTTCTAGCATATAACTATGATTTTAAATTCTAACCACATCAACACAATAACATATACCAAATAGTGTTGTGTGCCAAGTTACGTGCAAAACAAAGCAAGTTTGGGCTACTTTATGTGCGAAAGTGCCAAAAAAGCTTAAAAACGCATAAAATCGCAACTTAACACGTAATTTCTATCATATGACTATTATTTCAATTCTAACCACTTCAAAACAATAATATATACCAAAGAGTGTTTTGTTCCAAATTTCGTGCAAAACATACCAACTTTAAGCTACTTTATTTGTGTAAGTGCCAAAAAAGCTTAAAAACCCTTAAAATCACACCTTTAGCACGTAATTTCTAGCATATAACTATCATTTTAAATTCTAACAACTTCAACACAATAATATATACCAAATAGTGTTGTGTGCCAATTTTAGTGAAAAACAACGCAAGTTTGGGCTACTTTATGTGCGAAAGTGCCAAAAAAGCTTAAAAACACATAAAATCGTAATTTAACACGCAATTTCAATCATATGACTATTATTTTCAATTCTAACCACTTCAACACAATAATATATACCAAAGAGTGTTTTGTTTCATGTTTCGTGCAAAACAAACCAAATTTAAGCTACTTTATTCGTGTAAGTGCCAAAAAGCATAAAAACCCTTAAAATCACACCTTTAGCACGTAATTTCTAGCATATAACTATGATTTTAAATTCTAACCACTTCAACAAAATAATATATACCAAATAGTGTTGTGTGCCAAGTTTCGTGCAAAACAAAGCAAGATTGGGCTACTTTATGTGCGAAAGTGCCAAAAAAGTTTAAAAACACATAAAATCGCAACTTAACACGTAATTTCTATCATATGACTATTATTTTCAATTGTAACCACTTCAAAACAATAATATATACCAAAGAGTGTTTTGTTCCAAAGTTCGTGCAAAACATACCAAATTTAAGCTACTTTATTTGTGTAAGTGCCAAAAAAGCTTAAAAACCCTTAAAATCACACCTTTAGCACGTAATTTCTAGCATATAACTATCATTTTAAACTCTAACCACTTCAACACAATAATATATACCAAATAGTGTTGTGTGCCAAGTTACGTGCAAAACAAAGCAAGTTTGGGCTACTTTATATGCGAAAGTGCCAAAAAAGCTTAAAAACACATATAATCGCAACTTAACACGTAATTTCTATCATATGACTATTATTTTCAATTCTAACCACTTCAAAACAATAATATATACCAAAGAGTGTTTTGTTCCATGTTTCGTGCGAAACAAACCAAATTTAAGCTACTTTATTCGTGTAAGTGCCAAAAAAGCTTAAAAACCCTTAAAATCACACCTTTAGCACGTAATTTCTAACATATAACTATCATTTTAATTTCTAACCACTTCAACACAATAATATATACCAAATAGTGTTGTGTGCGAACTTTCGTGAAAAATAACGCAAGTTTGGGCTACTTTATGTGCGATAGTGCCAAAAAAGCTTAATACCACATCAAATCTCAACATAACACGTAATTTCTATCATATAACTATTTTTTTCAATTATAACAACTTCAACACAATAATATATACCAAAGAGTGTGTTGTTCCATGTTTCGTGCAAAACAAACCAAATTTAAGCTAATTTATTCGTGTAAGTGCCAAAAAAGCTTAAAAACCCTTAAAATCACACCTTTAGAACGTAATTTCTAGCATATAACTATGATTTTAAATTCTAACCACATCAACACAATAAGATATACCAAATAGTGTTGTGTGCTAATTACGTGCAAAACAAAGCAAGTTTGGGCTACTTTATGTGCGAAAGTGCCAAAAAAGCTTAAAAACGCATAAAATCGCAACTTAACACGTAATTTCTATCATATGACTATTATTTTCAATTCTAACCACTTCAAAACAATAATATATACCAAAGAGTGTTTTGTTCCAAATTTCGTGCAAAACATACCAACTTTAAGCTACTTTATTTGTGTAAGTGCCAAAAAAGCTTAAAAACCCTTAAAATCACACCTTTAGCACGTAATTTCTAGCATATAACTATCATTTTAAATTCTAACCACTTCAACACAATAATATATACCAAATAGTGTTGTGTGCCAATTTTAGTGAAAAACAACGCAAGGTTGGGCTACTTTATGTGCGAAAGTGCCAAAAAAGCTTAAAAACACATAAAATCGTAATTTAACACGCATTTTCAATCATATGACTATTATTTTCAATTCTAACCACTTCAACACAATAATATATACCAAAGATTGTTTTGTTTCATGTTTCGTGCAAAACAAACCAAATTTAAGCTACTTTATTCGTGTAAGTGCCAAAAAGCATAAAAACCCTTAAAATCACACCTTTAGCACGTAATTACTAGCATATAACTATGATTTTTAAATTCTAACCACTTCAACAAAATAATATATACCAAATAGTGTTGTGTGCCAAGTTTCGTGCAAAACAAAGCAAGATTGGGCTACTTTATGTGCGAAAGTGCCAAAAAAGTTTAAAAACACATAAAATCGCAACTTAACACGTAATTTCTATCATATGACTATTATTTTCAATTGTAACCACTTCAAAACAATAATATATACCAAAGAGTGTTTTGTTCCAAAGTTCGTGCAAAACATACCAAATTTAAGCTACTTTATTTGTGTAAGTGCCAAAAAAGCTTAAAAACCCTTAAAATCACACCTTTAGCACGTAATTTCTAGCATATAACTATGATTTTAAATTCTAACCACTTCAACACAATAATATCTACCAAATAGTGTTGTGTGCCAAGTTACGTGCAAAACAAAGCAAGTTTGGGCAACTTTATATGCGAAAGTGCCAAAAAAGCTTAAAAACACATATAATCGCAACTTAACACGTAATTTCTATCATATGACTATTATTTTCAATTCTAACCACTTCAAAACAATAATATATACCAAAGAGTGTTTTGTTCCACGTTTCGTGCAAAACAAACCAAATTTAAGCTACTTTATTCGTGTAAGTGCCAAAAAAGCTTAAAAACCCTTAAAATCACACCTTTAGAACGTAATTTCTAGCATATAACTATGATTTTAAATTCTAACCACATCAACACAATAAAATATACCAAATAGTGTTGTGTGCCAAGTTACGTGCAAAACAAAGCAAGTTTGGGCTACTTTATGTGCGAAAGTGCCAAAAAAGCTTAAAAACGCATAAAATCGCAACTTAACACGTAATTTCTATCATATGACTATTATTTTCAATTCTAACCACTTCAAAACAATAATATATACCAAAGAGTGTTTTGTTCCAAATTTCGTGCAAAACATACCAACTTTAAGCTACTTTATTTGTGTAAGTGCCAAAAAAGCTTAAAAACCCTTAAAATCACACCTTTAGCACGTAATTTCTAGCATATAACTATCATTTTAAATTCTAACCACTTCAACACAATAATATATACCAAATAGTGTTGTGTGCCAATTTTAGTGAAAAACAACGCAAGGTTGGGCTACTTTATGTGCGAAAGTGCCAAAAAAGCTTAAAAACACATAAAATCGTAATTTAACACGCATTTTCAATCATATGACTATTCTTTTCAATTCTAACCACTTCAACACAATAATATATACCAAAGAGTGTTTTGTTTCATGTTTCGTGCAAAACAAACCAAATTTAAGCTACTTTATTCGTGTAAGTGCCAAAAAGCATAAAAACCCTTAAAATCACACCTTTAGCACGTAATTACTAGCATATAACTATGATTTTAAATTCTAAACCACTTCAACAAAATAATATATACCAAATAGTGTTGTGTGCCAAGTTTCGTGCAAAACAAAGCAAGATTGGGCTACTTTATGTGCGAAAGTGCCAAAAAAGTTTAAAAACACATAAAATCGCAACTTAACACGTAATTTCTATCATATGACTATTATTTTCAATTGTAACCACTTCAAAACAATAATATATACCAAAGAGTGTTTTGTTCCAAAGTTCGTGCAAAACATACCAAATTTAAGCTACTTTATTTGTGTAAGTGCCAAAAAAGCTTAAAAACCCTTAAAATCACACCTTTAGCACGTAATTTCTAGCATATAACTATGATTTTAAATTCTAACCACTTCAACACAATAATATCTACCAAATAGTGTTGTGTGCCAAGTTACGTGCAAAACAAAGCAAGTTTGGGCAACTTTATATGCGAAAGTGCCAAAAAAGCTTAAAAACACATATAATCGCAACTTAACACGTAATTTCTATCATATGACTATTATTTTCAATTCTAACCACTTCAAAACAATAATATATACCAAAGAGTGTTTTGTTCCACGTTTCGTGCAAAACAAACCAAATTTAAGCTACTTTATTCGTGTAAGTGCCAAAAAAGCTTAAAAACCCTTAAAATCACACCTTTAGAACGTAATTTCTAGCATATAACTATGATTTTAAATTCTAACCACATCAACACAATAACATATACCAAATAGTGTTGTGTGCCAAGTTACGTGCAAAACAAAGCAAGTTTGGGCTACTTTATGTGCGAAAGTGCCAAAAAAGCTTAAAAACGCATAAAATCGCAACTTAACACGTAATTTCTATCATATGACTATTATTTTCAATTCTAACCACTTCAAAACAATAATATATACCAAAGAGTGTTTTGTTCCAAATTTCGTGCAAAACATACCAACTTTAAGCTACTTTATTTGTGTAAGTGCCAAAAAAGCTTAAAAACCCTTAAAATCACACCTTTAGCACGTAATTTCTAGCATATAACTATCATTTTAAATTCTAACAACTTCAACACAATAATATATACCAAATAGTGTTGTGTGCCAATTTTAGTGAAAAACAACGCAAGTTTGGGCTACTTTATGTGCGAAAGTGCCAAAAAAGCTTAAAAACACATAAAATCGTAATTTAACACGCAATTTCAATCATATGACTATTATTTTCAATTCTAACCACTTCAACACAATAATATATACCAAAGAGTGTTTTGTTTCATGTTTCGTGCAAAACAAACCAAATTTAAGCTACTTTATTCGTGTAAGTGCCAAAAAGCATAAAAACCCTTAAAATCACACCTTTAGCACGTAATTTCTAGCATATAACTATGATTTTAAATTCTAACCACTTCAACAAAATAATATATACCAAATAGTGTTGTGTGCCAAGTTTCGTGCAAAACAAAGCAAGATTGGGCTACTTTATGTGCGAAAGTGCCAAAAAAGTTTAAAAACACATAAAATCGCAACTTAACACGTAATTTCTATCATATGACTATTATTTTCAATTGTAACCACTTCAAAACAATAATATATACCAAAGAGTGTTTTGTTCCAAAGTTCGTGCAAAACATACCAAATTTAAGCTACTTTATTTGTGTAAGTGCCAAAAAAGCTTAAAAACCCTTAAAATCACACCTTTAGCACGTAATTTCTAGCATATAACTATCATTTTAAACTCTAACCACTTCAACACAATAATATATACCAAATAGTGTTGTGTGCCAAGTTACGTGCAAAACAAAGCAAGTTTGGGCTACTTTATATGCGAAAGTGCCAAAAAAGCTTAAAAACACATATAATCGCAACTTAACACGTAATTTCTATCATATGACTATTATTTTCAATTCTAACCACTTCAAAACAATAATATATACCAAAGAGTGTTTTGTTCCATGTTTCGTGCGAAACAAACCAAATTTAAGCTACTTTATTCGTGTAAGTGCCAAAAAAGCTTAAAAACCCTTAAAATCACACCTTTAGCACGTAATTTCTAACATATAACTATCATTTTAATTTCTAACCACTTCAACACAATAATATATACCAAATAGTGTTGTGTGCGAACTTTCGTGAAAAATAACGCAAGTTTGGGCTACTTTATGTGCGATAGTGCCAAAAAAGCTTAATACCACATCAAATCTCAACATAACACGTAATTTCTATCATATAACTATTTTTTTCAATTATAACAACTTCAACACAATAATATATACCAAAGAGTGTGTTGTTCCATGTTTCGTGCAAAACAAACCAAATTTAAGCTAATTTATTCGTGTAAGTGCCAAAAAAGCTTAAAAACCCTTAAAATCACACCTTTAGAACGTAATTTCTAGCATATAACTATGATTTTAAATTCTAACCACATCAACACAATAACATATACCAAATAGTGTTGTGTGCTAATTACGTGCAAAACAAAGCAAGTTTGGGCTACTTTATGTGCGAAAGTGCCAAAAAAGCTTAAAAACGCATAAAATCGCAACTTAACACGTAATTTCTATCATATGACTATTATTTTCAATTCTAACCACTTCAAAACAATAATATATACCAAAGAGTGTTTTGTTCCAAATTTCGTGCAAAACATACCAACTTTAAGCTACTTTATTTGTGTAAGTGCCAAAAAAGCTTAAAAACCCTTAAAATCACACCTTTAGCACGTAATTTCTAGCATATAACTATCATTTTAAATTCTAACCACTTCAACACAATAATATATACCAAATAGTGTTGTGTGCCAATTTTAGTGAAAAACAACGCAAGGTTGGGCTACTTTATGTGCGAAAGTGCCAAAAAAGCTTAAAAACACATAAAATCGTAATTTAACACGCATTTTCAATCATATGACTATTATTTTCAATTCTAACCACTTCAACACAATAATATATACCAAAGAGTGTTTTGTTTCATGTTTCGTGCAAAACAAACCAAATTTAAGCTACTTTATTCGTGTAAGTGCCAAAAAGCATAAAAACCCTTAAAATCACACCTTTAGCACGTAATTACTAGCATATAACTATGATTTTAAATTCTAACCACTTCAACAAAATAATATATACCAAATAGTGTTGTGTGCCAAGTTTCGTGCAAAACAAAGCAAGATTGGGCGAAAGTGCCAAAAAAGTTTAAAAACACATAAAATCGCAACTTAACACGTAATTTCTATCATATGACTATTATTTTCAATTGTAACCACTTCAAAACAATAATATATACCAAAGAGTGTTTTGTTCCAAAGTTCGTGCAAAACATACCAAATTTAAGCTACTTTATTTGTGTAAGTGCCAAAAAAGCTTAAAAACCCTTAAAATCACACCTTTAGCACGTAATTTCTAGCATATAACTATGATTTTAAATTCTAACCACTTCAACACAATAATATCTACCAAATAGTGTTGTGTGCCAAGTTACGTGCAAAACAAAGCAAGTTTGGGCAACTTTATATGCGAAAGTGCCAAAAAAGCTTAAAAACACATATAATCGCAACTTAACACGTAATTTCTATCATATGACTATTATTTTCAATTCTAACCACTTCAAAACAATAATATATACCAAAGAGTGTTTTGTTCCACGTTTCGTGCAAAACAAACCAAATTTAAGCTACTTTATTCGTGTAAGTGCCAAAAAAGCTTAAAAACCCTTAAAATCACACCTTTAGAACGTAATTTCTAGCATATAACTATCATTTTAAATTCTAACCACATCAACACAATAACATATACCAAATAGTGTTGTGTGCCAAGTTACGTGCAAAACAAAGCAAGTTTGGGCTACTTTATGTGCGAAAGTGCCAAAAAAGCTTAAAAACGCATAAAATCGCAACTTAACACGTAATTTCTATCATATGACTATTATTTTCAATTCTAACCACTTCAAAACAATAATATATACCAAAGAGTGTTTTGTTCCAAATTTCGTTCAAAACATACCAACTTTAAGCTACTTTATTTGTGTAAGTGCCAAAAAAGCTTAAAAACCCTTAAAATCACACCTTTAGCACGTAATTTCTAGCATATAACTATCATTTTAAATTCTAACAACTTCAACACAATAATATATACCAAATAGTGTTGTGTGCCAATTTTAGTGAAAAACAACGCAAGTTTGGTCTACTTTATGTGCGAAAGTGCCAAAAAAGCTTAAAAACACATAAAATCGTAATTTAACACGCAATTTCAATCATATGACTATTATTTTCAATTCTAACCACTTCAACACAATAATATATACCAAAGAGTGTTTTGTTTCATGTTTCGTGCAAAACAAACCAAATTTAAGCTACTTTATTCGTGTAAGTGCCAAAAAGCATAAAAACCCTTAAAATCACACCTTTAGCACGTAATTTCTAGCATATAACTATGATTTTAAATTCTAACCACTTCAACAAAATAATATATACCAAATAGTGTTGTGTGCCAAGTTTCGTGCAAAACAAAGCAAGATTGGGCTACTTTATGTGCGAAAGTGCCAAAAAAGTTTAAAAACACATAAAATCGCAACTTAACACGTAATTTCTATCATATGACTATTATTTTCAATTGTAACCACTTCAAAACAATAATATATACCAAAGAGTGTTTTGTTCCAAAGTTCGTGCAAAACATACCAAATTTAAGCTACTTTATTTGTGTAAGTGCCAAAAAAGCTTAAAAACCCTTAAAATCACACCTTTAGCACGTAATTTCTAGCATATAACTATCATTTTAAATTCTAACAACTTCAACACAATAATATATACCAAATAGTGTTGTGTGCCAATTTTAGTGAAAAACAACGCAAGTTTGGGCTACTTTATGTGCGAAAGTGCCAAAAAAGCTTAAAAACACATAAAATCGTAATTTAACACGCAATTTCAATCATATCACTATTATTTTCAATTCTAACCACTTCAACACAATAATATATACCAAAGAGTGTTTTGTTCCAAATTTCGTGCAAAACATACCAACTTTAAGCTACTTTATTTGTGTAAGTGCCAAAAAAGCTTAAAAACCCTTAAAATCACACCTTTAGCACGTCATTTCTAGCATATAACTATCATTTTAAATTCTAACCACTTCAACACAATAATATATACCAAATAGTGTTGTGTGCCAATTTTAGTGAAAAACAACGCAAGTTTGGGCTACTTTATGTGTAAAAGTTGCAAAAAAGCTTAAAAACACATAAAATCGTAATTTAACACGCAATTTCAATCATATGACTATTATTTTCAATTCTAACCACTTCAACACAATAATATATACCAAAGAGTGTTTTGTTTCATGTTTCGTGCAAAACAAACCAAATTTAAGCTACTTTATTCGTGTAAGTGCCAAAAAGCATAAAAACCCTTAAAATCACACCTTTAGCACGTAATTTCTAGCATATAACTATGATTTTAAATTCTAACCACTTCAACAAAATAATATATACCAAATAGTGTTGTGTGCCAAGTTTCGTGCAAAACAAAGCAAGATTGGGCTACTTTATGTGCGAAAGTGCCAAAAAAGTTTAAAAACACATAAAATCGCAACTTAACACGTAATTTCTATCATATGACTATTATTTTCAATTGTAACCACTTCAAAACAATAATATATACCAAAGAGTGTTTTGTTCCAAAGTTCGTGCAAAACATACCAAATTTAAGCTACTTTATTTGTGTAAGTGCCAAAAAAGCTTAAAAACCCTTAAAATCACACCTTTAGCACGTAATTTCTAGCATATAACTATCATTTTAAATTCTAACAACTTCAACACAATAATATATACCAAATAGTGTTGTGTGCCAATTTTAGTGAAAAACAACGCAAGTTTGGGCTACTTTATGTGCGAAAGTGCCAAAAAAGCTTAAAAACACATAAAATCGTAATTTAACACGCAATTTCAATCATATCACTATTATTTTCAATTCTAACCACTTCAACACAATAATATATACCAAAGAGTGTTTTGTTCCAAATTTCGTGCAAAACATACCAACTTTAAGCTACTTTATTTGTGTAAGTGCCAAAAAAGCTTAAAAACCCTTAAAATCACACCTTTAGCACGTCATTTCTAGCATATAACTATCATTTTAAATTCTAACCACTTCAACACAATAATATATACCAAATAGTGTTGTGTGCCAATTTTAGTGAAAAACAACGCAAGTTTGGGCTACTTTATGTGTAAAAGTTGCAAAAAAGCTTAAAAACACATAAAATCGTAATTTAACACGCAATTTCAATCATATGACTATTATTTTCAATTCTAACCACTTCAACACAATAATATATACCAAAGAGTGTTTTGTTTCATGTTTCGTGCAAAACAAACCAAATTTAAGCTACTTTATTCGTGTAAGTGCCAAAAAGCATAAAAACCCTTAAAATCACACCTTTAGCACGTAATTTCTAGCATATAACTATGATTTTAAATTCTAACCACTTCAACAAAATAATATATACCAAATAGTGTTGTGTGCCAAGTTTCGTGCAAAACGAAGCAAGATTGGGCTACTTTATGTGCGAAAGTGCCAAAAAAGTTTAAAAACACATAAAATCGCAACTTAACACGTAATTTCTATCATATGACTATTATTTTCAATTGTAACCACTTCAAAACAATAATATATACCAAAGAGTGTTTTGTTCCAAAGTTCGTGCAAAACATACCAAATTTAAGCTACTTTATTTGTGTAAGTGCCAAAAAAGCTTAAAAACCCTTAAAATCACACCTTTAGCACGTAATTTCTAGCATATAACTATCATTTTAAATTCTGACCACTTCAACACAATAATATATACCAAATAGTGTTGTGTGCCAAGTTACGTGCAAAACAAAGCAAGTTTGGGCAACTTTATATGCGAAAGTGCCAAAAAAGCTTAAAAACACATATAATCGCAACTTAACACGTTATTTCTATCATATGACTATTATTTTCAATTCTAACCACTTCAAAACAATAATATATACCAAAGAGTGTTTTGTTCCATGTTTCGTGCAAAACAAACCAAATTTAAGCTACTTTATTCGTGTAAGTGCCAAAAAAGCTTAAAAACCCTTAAAATCACACCTTTAGAACGTAATTTCTAGCATATAACTATGATTTTAAATTCTAACCACATCAACACAATAACATATACCAAATAGTGTTGTGTGCCAAGTTACGTGCAAAACAAAGCAAGTTTGGGCTACTTTATGTGCGAAAGTGCCAAAAAAGCTTAAAAACGCATAAAATCGCAACTTAACACGTAATTTCTATCATATGACTATTATTTTCAATTCTAACCACTTCAAAACAATAATATATACCAAAGAGTGTTTTGTTCCAAATTTCGTGGAAAACATACCAACTTTAAGCTACTTTATTTGTGTAAGTGCCAAAAAAGCTTAAAAACCCTTAAAATCACACCTTTAGCACGTAATTTCTAGCATATAACTATCATTTTAAATTCTTACAACTTCAACAGAATAATATATACCAAATAGTGTTGTGTGCCAATTTTAGTGAAAAACAACGCAAGTTTGGGCTACTTTATGTGCGAAAGTGCCAAAAAAGCTTAAAAACACATAAAATCGTAATTTAACACGCAATTTCAATCATATGACTATTATTTTCAATTCTAACCACTTCAACACAATAATATATACCAAAGAGTGTTTTGTTTCATGTTTCGTGCAAAACAAACCAAATTTAAGCTACTTTATTCGTGTAAGTGCCAAAAAGCATAAAAACCCTTAAAATCACACCTTTAGCACGTAATTTCTAGCATATAACTATGATTTTAAATTCTAACCACTTCAACAAAATAATATATACCAAATAGTGCTGTGTGCCAAGTTTCGTGCAAAACAAAGCAAGATTGGGCTACTTTATGTGCGAAAGTGCCAAAAAAGTTTAAAAACACATAAAATCGCAACTTAACACGTAATTTCTATCATATGACTATTATTTTCAATTGTAACCACTTCAAAACAATAATATATACCAAAGAGTGTTTTGTTCCAATGTTCGTGCAAAACATACCAAATTTAAGCTACTTTATTTGTGTAAGTGCCAAAAAAGCTTAAAAACCCTTAAAATCACACCCTTAGCACGTAATTTCTAGCATATAACTATCATTTTAAATTCTAACCACTTCAACACAATAACATATACCAAATAGTGTTGTGTGCCAAGTTACGTGCAAAACAAAGCAAGTGTGGGCTACTTTATGTGCGAAAGTGCCAAAAAAGCATAAAAACGCATAAAATCGCAACTTAACACGTAATTTCTATCATATGACTATTATTTTCAATTCTAACCACTTCAAAACAATAATATATACCAAAGAGTGTTTTGTTCCAAATTTCGTGCAAAACATACCAACTTTAAGCTACTTTATTTGTGTAAGTGCCAAAAAAGCTTAAAAACCCTTAAAATCACACCTTTAGCACGTAATTTCTAGCATATAACTATGATTTTAAATTCTAACCACTTCAACAAAATAATATATACCAAATAGTGTTGTGTGCCAAGTTTCGTGCAAAACAAAGCAAGATTGGGCTACTTTATGTGCGAAAGTGCCAAAAAAGTTTAAAAACACATAAAATCGCAACTTAACACGTAATTTCTATCATATGACTATTATTTTCAATTGTAACCACTTCAAAACAATAATATATACCAAAGAGTGTTTTGTTCCAAAGTTTCGTGCAAAACAAAGCAAGATTGGGCTACTTTATGTGCGAAAGTGCCAAAAAAGCTTAAAAACACATAAAATCGTAATTTAACACGCAATTTCAATCATATGACTATTATTTTCAATTCTAACCACTTCAACACAATAATATATACCAAAGAGTGTTTTGTTTCATGTTTCGTGCAAAACAAACCAAATTTAAGCTACTTTATTCGTGTAAGTGCCAAAAAGCTTAAAAACCCTTAAAATCACACCTTTAGCACGTAATTTCTAGCATATAACTATCATTTTAAATTCTAACCACTTCAACACAATAATATATACCAAATAGTGTTGTGTGCCAAGTTACGTGCAAAACAAAGCAAGTTTGGGCTACTTTATATGCGAAAGTGCCAAAAAAGCTTAAAAACACATATAATCGCAACTTAACACGTAATTTCTATCATATGACTATTATTTTCAATTCTAACCACTTCAAAACAATAATATATACCAAAGAGTGTTTTGTTCCATGTTTCGTGCGAAACAAACCAAATTTAAGCTACTTTATTCGTGTAAGTGCCAAAAAAGCTTAAAAACCCTTAAAATCACACCTTTAGAACGTAATTTCTAGCATATAACCATGATTTTCAATTCTAACCACTTCAACACAATAACATATACCAAATAGTGTTGTGTGCCAAGTTACGTGCAAAACAAAGCAAGTTTGGGCTACTTTCTGTGCGAAAGTGCCAAAAAAGCTTAAAAACGCATAAAATCGCAACTTAACACGTAATTTCTATCATATGACTATTATTTTCAATTCTAACCACTTCAAAACAATAATATATACCAAAGAGTGTTATGTTCCAAATTTCGTGCAAAACATATCAAATTTAAGCTACTTTATTCGTGTAAGTGCCAAAAAAGCTTAAAAACCCTTAAAATCACACCTTTAGCACGTAATTTCTAACATATAACTATCATTTTAATTTCTAACCACTTCAACACAATAATATATACCAAATAGTGTTGTGTGCGAACTTTCGTGAAAAATAACGCAAGTTTGGGCTACTTTATGTGCGATAGTGCCAAAAAAGCTTAATACCACATCAAATCTCAACATAACACGTAATTTCTAGCATATAACTATGATTTTCAATTTTAACCACTTCAACACAATAACATATACCAAATAGTGTTGTGTGCCAAGTTACGTGGAAAACAAAGCAAGTTTGGGCTACTTTATGTGCGAAAGTGCCAAAAAAGCTTAAAAACGCATAAAATCGCAACTTAACACGTAATTTCTATCATATGACTATTATTTTCAATTCTAACCACTTCAAAACAATAATATATACCAAAGAGTGTTTTGTTCCATGTTTCGTGCAAAACAAACCAAATTTAAGCTACTTTATTCGTGTAAGTGCCAAAAAAGCTTAAAAACCCTTAAAATCACACCTTTAGAACGTAATTTCTAGCATATAACCATGATTTTCAATTCTAACCACTTCAACACAATAACATATACCAAATAGTGTTGTGTGCCAAGATACGTGCAAAACAAAGCAAGTTTGCGCTACTTTATGTGCGAAAGTGCCAAAAAAGCTTAAAAACGCATAAAATCGCAACTTAACACGTAATTTCTATCATATGACTATTATTTTCAATTCTAACCACTTCAACACAATAATATATACCAAAGAGTGTGTTGTTCCATGTTTCGTGCAAAACAAACCAAATTTAAGCTAATTTATTCGTGTAAGTGCCAAAAAAGCTTAAAAACCCTTCAAATCACACCTTTAGAACGTAATTTCTAGCATATAACTATGATTTTAAATTCTAACCACATCAACACAATAACATATACCAAATAGTGTTGTGTGCCAAGTTACGTGCAAAACAAAGCAAGTTTGGGCTACTTTATGTGCGAAAGTACCAAAAAAGCTTAAAAACGCATAAAATCGCAACTTAACACGTAATTTCTATCATATGACTATTATTTTCAATTCTAACCACTTCAAAACAATAATATATACCAAAGAGTGTTTTGTTCCAAATTTCGTGCAAAACATACCAACTTTAAGCTACTTTATTTGTGTAAGTGCCAAAAAAGCTTAAAAACCCTTAAAATCACACCTTTAGCACGTAATTTCTAGCATATAACTATCATTTTAAATTCTAACCACTTCAACACAATAATATATACCAAATAGTGTTGTGTGCCAATTTTAGTGAAAAACAACGCAAGTTTGGGCTACTTTATGTGCGAAAGTGCCAAAAAAGCTTAAAAACACATAAAATCGTAATTTAACACGCAATTTCAATCATATGACTATTATTTTCAATTCTAACCACTTCAACACAATAATATATACCAAAGAGTGTTTTGTTTCATGTTTCGTGCAAAACAAACCAAATTTAAGCTACTTTATTCGTGTAAGTGCCAAAAAGCATAACAACCCTTAAAATCACACCTTTAGCACGTAATTTCTAGCATATAACTATGATTTTAAATTCTGACCACTTCAACAAAATAATATATACCAAATAGTGTTGTGTGCCAAGTTTCGTGCAAAACAAAGCAAGATTGGGCTACTTTATGTGCGAAAGTGCAAAAAAAGTTTAAAAACACATAAAATCGCAACTTAACACGTAATTTCTATCATATGACTATTATTTTCAATTGTAACCACTTCAAAACAATAATATATACCAAAGAGTGTTTTGTTCCAAAGTTCGTGCAAAACATACCAAATTTAAGCTACTTTATTTGTGTAAGTGCCAAAAAAGCTTAAAAACCCTTAAAATCACACCTTTAGCACGTAATTTCTAGCATATAACTATGATTTTAAATTCTAACCACTTCAACACAATAATATATACCAAATAGTGTTGTGTGCCAATTTTAGTGAAAAACAACGCAAGTTTGGGCTACTTTATGTGCGAAAGTGCCAAAAAAGCTTAAAAACACATAAAATCGTAATTTAACACGCAATTTCAATCATATGACTATTATTTTCAATTCTAACCACTTCAACACAATAATATATACCAAAGAGTGTTTTGTTTCATGTTTCGTGCAAAACTAACCAAATTTAAGCTACTTCATTCGTGTAAATGCCAAAAAGCATAAAAACCCTTAAAATCACACCTTTAGCACGTAATTTCTAGCATATAACTATGATTTTAAATTCTAACCACTTCAACACAATAATATATACCATATAGTGTTGTGTGCCAAGTTTCGTGCAAAACAAAGCAAGATTGGGCTACTTTATGTGCGAAAGTGCCAAAAAAGTTTAAAAACACATAAAATCGCAACTTAACACGTAATTTCTATCATATGACTATTATTTTCAATTGTAACCACTTCAAAACCATAATATATACCAAAGAGTGTTTTGTTCCAAAGTTCGTGCAAAACATACCAAATTTAAGCTACTTTATTTGTGTAAGTGCCAAAAAAGCTTAAAAACCCTTAAAATCACACCTTTAGCACGTAATTTCTAGCATATAACTATCATTTTAAATTCTAACCACTTCAACACAATAATATATACCAAATAGTGTTGTGTGCCAAGTTACGTGCAAAACAAAGCAAGTTTGGGCTACTTTATATGCGAAAGTGCCAAAAAAGCTTAAAAACACATATAATCGCAACTTAACACGTAATTTCTATCATATGACTATTATTTTCAATTCTAACCACTTCAAAACAAGAATATATACCAAAGAGTGTTTTGTTCCAAATTTCGTGCAAAACATACCAAATTTAAGCTACTTTATTTGTGTAAGTGCCAAAAAAGCTTAAAAACCCTTTAAATCACACCTTTAGCACGTAATTTCTAGCATATAACTATCATTTTAAATTCTAACCGCTTAAACACAATAATATATACCAAATAGTGTTGTGTGCCAAGTTTCGTGCAAAACAACGCAAGTTTGGGCTACTTTATGTGCGAAAGTGCCTAAAAAGGTTAAAAACACATCAAATCGCAACTTAAACTCGTAATTTCTATGATATGACTATTATTTTCAATACTAACCACTTCAACGCAGTAATATATACCAAAAGTGTTTTGTTCCAAATTTCGTGCAAAACATACCAAATTTAAGCTACTTTATTCGTGTAAGTGCCAAAAAAGCTTAAAAACCCTTAAAATCACCCCTTTAGCACGTAATTTCTAGCATATAACTATCATTTTAAATTCTAACCATTTCAACACAATAATATATACCAAATAGTGTTGTGTGCTAACTTTCGTGCAAAACAACACAAGTTTGGGATACTTTATGTGCGAAAGTGCCAAAAAATCTTAAAAACACATAAAATCGCAATTGAATACGTAATTTCTGTCATATGACTATTATCTTGAATTCTAACCACTTCAACACAATAATAT
>NC_080050.1:34274902-34314781 GCF_026212465.1 Amaranthus tricolor | reverse complement strand
TTTTTTCTTTTGTTGTTATTTTTTTTCTTTTTTTTTTTTTTGTTTTGTGTTTTTTTTTTTTTTTTTTTTTTTCGTTTTCATTTTTTTTTTTTTTTTTGTTTTTCATTTGTTACACTTTTTTTTTTTTTTATTTTTTTAAATTCTAACCACTTCAACACAATAATATATACCAAATAGTGTTGTGTGCCAAGTTTCCTGCAAAACAACGCAAGTTTGGGCTACTTTATGTGCGAAAGTGCCAAAAAAAACCTTAAAAACACATCAAATCGCAACTTAACACGTAATTTCTATCATATGACTATTATTATTAATTCTAACCACTTCAACACAATAATATATACCAAAAAGTGTTTTGTTGCAAATTTCGTGCAAAACATACAAAATTTAAGCTAATTTTATTCGTGTAAGTTCCAAAAAAGCTTAAAAACCCTTAAAATCACACCTATAGAACGTAATTTCGAGCATATAACAATGATTTTAAATTCTAACCCACTTCAACACAATAATATATACCAAATAGTGTTGTGTGCCAAGTTTTGTGCAAAACAAAGCAAGTTTTTGGGCTACTTTATGTGCGAAAGTGCCAAAAAAGCTTAAAAACACATCAAAATCGCAACTTAACACGTAATTTCTATCATATGACTATTATTTTCAATTCTACCCTCTTCAACACAATAATAATATACCAAAGAGTGTGTTATTCCATGTTTCGTGCAAAACAAACCAAATTTAAGCTACTTTACTCGTGTAAGTGCCAAAAAAGCTTAAAAACCCTTAAAATCACACCTTTAGCACGTAATTTCTAGCATATAACTATCATTTTAAATTCTAACCACTTCAACACAATAATATATACCAAATAGTGTTGTGTGCCAAGTTTTCCTGCAAAACAACGCAAGTTTGGGCTACTTTATGTGCGAAAGTGCCCAAAAAAACCTTAAAAAACACATCAAATCGCAACTTAACACGTAATTTCTATCATATGACTATTATTATTAATTCTAACCACTTCAACACAATAATATATACCAAAAAGTGTTTTGTTGCAAATTTCGTGCAAAACATACAAAATTTAAGCTAATTTATTCGTGTAAGTTCCAAAAAAGCTTAAAAACCCTTAAAATCACACCTATAGAACGTAATTTCGAGCATATAACAATGATTTTAAATTCTAACCACTTCAACACAATAATATATACCAAATAGTGTTGTGTGCCAAGTTTCGTGCAAAACAAAGCAAGTTTGGGCTACTTTATGTGCGAAAGTGCCAAAAAAGCTTAAAAACACATCAAATCGCAACTTAACACGTAATTTCTATCATGATAACTATTATTTTCAATTCTAACCTCTTCAACAGAATAATATATACCCAAAAGAGTGTGTTATTCCATGTTTCGTGCAAAACAAACCAAATTTAAGCTACTTTATTCGTGTAAGTGCCCAAAAAACCTTAAAAACCCTTAAAATTACACCTTTAGCACGTAATTTCTAGCATATAACTATCATTTTAAATTCTAACCACTTCAACACAATAATATATACCAAATAGTGTTGTGTGCCAAGTTTCCTGCAAAACAAACGCAAGTTTGGGCTACTTTTATGTGCGAAAGTGCCAAAAAAGCTTAAAAACACATCAAATCGCAACTTAACCACGTAAATTTCTATCATATGACTATTATTTTAAATTCTAACCACTTCAACACAATAATATATACCAAAAAGTGTTTTGTTCCAAATTTCGTGCAAAAACATACCAAATTTAAGCTACTTTAATCCTGTAAGTACCAAAAAAAGCTTAAAAACCCTTAAAATCACACCTATAGAACGTAATTTCGAGCATATAACAATGATTTTAAATTCTAACCACTTCAACATAATAATATATACAAAATAGTGTTGTGTGCCAAGTTTCGTGCAAAACAAAGCAAGTTTGGGCTACCTTTATGTGCAAAAGTGCCAAAAAAGCTTAAAAACACAACAAATCGCAACTTAACACATAATTTCTATCATATGACTATTATTTTCAATTCTAACCACTTCAACACAATAATATATACCAAAGAGTGTGTTATTCCATGTTTCGTGCAAAACAAACCAAATTTAAGCTACTTTATTCGTGTAAGTGCCAAAACTAGCTTAAAAACCATTAAAATCACACCTTTAGCACGTAATTTCCTAGCATATAACTATCATTTTAAAATTCTAACACACTTTAACACAATAATATATACCAAACAGTGTTGTGTGCAAAATTTCCTGCAAAATAACGCAAGTTTGGGCTACTTTATGTGCAAAAAAGTGCCAAAAAAAGCTTATAAACACATAAAATCGCAATTTAACACGTAATTTCTATCATATGACTATTATTTTCAAATCTAACCACTTCAACACAATAATATATACCAAAGAGTGTTTTGTTCCATGTTTCGTTCAAAACAAACCAAATTTAAGCTACTTTATTCGTGTAAGTGCCAAAAAAGCTTAAAAAACCTTAAAATCACACCTTTAGAATGTAAATTCCTAGCATATAACTATGATTTCAAATTCTAACCACTTCAACACAATAATATATACCTAATAGTGTTGTGTGCCAAGTTACGTGCAAAACAACGCAAGTTTCGGCTACTTTATGTGCGAAAGTGCCAAAAAAGCTTAAACAACACATCAAATCGCAACTTAACACGTAATTTCTATCATATGACTATTATTTTCAATTCTAACCACTTCAACACAATAATATATACCAAAAAGTGTTTTGTTCCAAATTTCGTGCAAAACATACAAAATTTAAGCTACTTTAATCGTGTAAGTGCGAAAAACAAGCTTAAAAACCCTTAAAATCACACCTATAGAAACGTAATTTCGAGCATATAACAATGATTTTAAATTCTAACCACTTCAACATAATAATATATACCAAATAGTGTTGTGTGCCAGGTTTCGTGCAAAACAAAGCAAGTTTGGGCTACTTTATGTGCGAAAGTGCCAAAAAAGCTTAAAAACACATCAAATCGCAACTTAACACATAATTTCTATCATATGACTATTATTTTCAAAATCTAACCACTTCAACACAATAATATATACCAAAGAGTGTGTTATTCCATGTTTCGTGCAAACAAACCAAATCTAAGCTACTTTATTCGTGTAAGTGCCAAAAAAGCTTAAAAACCCTTAAAATCACACCTTTAGCACGTAATTTCTAGCATATAACTATCATTTTGAATTATAACCACTTCAAACACAATAATATATACAGAACAGTGTTGTGTGCAAGGTTTCCTGCAAAACAACGCAAGTTTGGGCTACTTTATGTGCGAAAGTGCCAAAAAAAGCTTATAAACACATAAAATCGCAACTTAACCACGTAATTTCTATCATATGACTATTATTTTCAATTCTAACCTCTTCAACACAATAATATATACCAAAGAGTGTGTTATTCCATGTTTCGTGCAAAACAAACCAAATTTAAGCTACTTTACTCGTGTAAGTGCCAAAAAAAGCTTAAAAAACCCTTAAAATCACACCTTTAGCACGTAATTTCTAGCATATAACTATCATTTTAAATTCTAACCACTTCAACACAATAATATATACCAAATAGTGTTGTGTGCCAAGTTTCCTGCAAAACAACGCAAGTTTGGGCTACTTTATGTGCGAAAGTGCCAAAAAAACCTTAAAAAACACATCAAATCGCAACTTAACACGTAATTTCTATCATATGACTATTATTATTAATTCTAACACCACTTCAAACACAATAATATATACCAAAAAGTGTTTTGTTGCAAATTTCGTGCAAAACATACAAAATTTAAGCTAATTTATTCGTGTAACGTTCCAAAAAAAGCTTAAAAACCCTTAAAATCACACCTATAGAACGTAATTTCGAGCATATTAACAATGATTTTAAATTCTAACCACTTCAACACAATAATATATACCAAATAGTGTTGTGTGCCAAGTTTTGTGCAAAACAAAGCAAGTTTTTTGGGCTACTTTATGTGCGAAAGTGCCAAAAAAAGCTTAAAAAACACATCAAATCGCAACTTAACACGTAATTTCTATCATATGACTATTATTTTCAATTCTAACCTCTTCAACACAATAATATATACCAAAGAGTGTGTTATTCCATGTTTCGTGCAAAACAAACCAAATTTAAGCTACTTTACTCGTGTAAGTGGCAAAAAAGCTTAAAAAACCCTTAAAATCACACCTTTAGCACGTAATTTCTAGCATATAACCTATCATTTTAAATTCTAACCACTTCAACACAATAATATATACCAAATAGTGTTGTGTGCCAAGTTTCCTCGCAAAACAACGCAAGTTTGGGCTACTTTATGTGCGAAAGTGCCAAAAAACCTTAAAAACACATCAAATCGCAACTTAACACGTAATTTCTATCATATGACTATTATTATCAATTCTAACCACTTCAACACACACAATAATATATACCAAAAAGTGTTTTGTTGCAAATTTCGTGCAAAACATACAAAATTTAAGCTAATTTATTCGTGTAAGTTCCAAAAAAGCTTAAAAACCCTTAAAATCACACCTATAGAACGTAATTTCGAGCATATAACAATGATTTTAAATTCTAACCACTTCAACACAATAATATATACCAAATAGTGTTGTGTGCCAAGTTTTGTGCAAAACAAAGCAAGTTTTTGGGCTACTTTATGTGCGAAAGTGCCAAAAAAGCTTAAAAACACATCAAATCGCAACTTAACACGTAATTTCTATCATATGACTATTATTTTCAATTCTAACCTCTTCAACACAATAATATATACCAAAGAGTGTGTTATTCCATGTTTCGTGCAAAACAAACCAAATTTAAGCTACTTTACTCGTGTAAGTGCCAAAAAAGCTTAAAAAACCCTTAAAATCACACCTTTAGCACGTAATTTCTAGCATATAACTATCATTTTAAATTCTAACCACTTCAACACAATAATATATACCAAATAGTGTTGTGTGCCAAGTTTCCTGCAAAACAACGCAAGTTTGGGCTACTTTATGTGCGAAAGTGCCAAAAAACCTTAAAAACACATCAAATCGCAACTTAACACGTAATTTCTATCATATGACTATTATTATCAATTCTAACCACTTCAACACAATAATATATACCAAAAAGTGTTTTGTTGCAAATTTCGTGCAAAACATACAAAATTTAAGCTAATTTATTCGTGTAAGTTCCAAAAAAGCTTAAAAACCCTTAAAATCACACCTATAGAACGTAATTTCGAGCATATAACAATGATTTTAAATTCTAACCACTTCAACACAATAATATATACCAAATAGTGTTGTGTGCCAAGTTTCGTGCAAAACAAAGCAACTTTGGGCTACTTTATGTGCGAAAGTGCCAAAAAAGCTTAAAAACACATCAAATCGCAACTTAACACGTAATTTCTATCATATAACTATTATTTTCAATTCTAACCTCTTCAACAGAATAATATATACCAAAGAGTGTGTTATTCCATGTTTCGTGCAAAACAAACCAAATTTAAGCTACTTTATTCGTGTAAGTGCCAAAAAACCTTAAAAACCCTTAAAATTACACCTTTAGCACGTAATTTCTAGCATATAACTATCATTTTAAATTCTAACCACTTCAACACAATAATATATACCAAATAGTGTTGTGTGCCAAGTTTCCTGCAAAACAACGCAAGTTTGGGCTACTTTATGTGCGAAAGTGCCAAAAAAGCTTAAAAACACATCAAATCGCAACTTAACACGTAATTTCTATCATATGACTATTATTTTAAATTCTAACCACTTCAACACAATAATATATACCAAAAAGTGTTTTGTTCCAAATTTCGTGCAAAACATACCAAATTTAAGCTACTTTAATCCTGTAAGTACCAAAAAAGCTTAAAAACCCTTAAAATCACACCTATAGAACGTAATTTCGAGCATATAACAATGATTTTAAATTCTAACCACTTCAACATAATAATATATACAAAATAGTGTTGTGTGCCAAGTTTCGTGCAAAACAAAGCAAGTTTGGGCTACTTTATGTGCAAAAGTGCCAAAAAAGCTTAAAAACACAACAAATCGCAACTTAACACATAATTTCTATCATATGACTATTATTTTCAATTCTAACCACTTCAACACAATAATATATACCAAAGAGTGTGTTATTCCATGTTTCGTGCAAAACAAACCAAATTTAAGCTACTTTATTCGTGTAAGTGCCAAAAAAGCTTAAAAACCATTAAAATCACACCTTTAGCACGTAATTTCTAGCATATAACTATCATTTTAAATTCTAACCACTTTAACACAATAATATATACCAAACAGTGTTGTGTGCAAAATTTCCTGCAAAATAACGCAAGTTTGGGCTACTTTATGTGCAAAAGTGCCAAAAAAGCTTATAAACACATAAAATCGCAATTTAACACGTAATTTCTATCATATGACTATTATTTTCAAATCTAACCACTTCAACACAATAATATATACCAAAGAGTGTTTTGTTCCATGTTTCGTTCAAAACAAACCAAATTTAAGCTACTTTATTCGTGTAAGTGCCAAAAAAGCTTAAAAAACCTTAAAATCACACCTTTAGAATGTAAATTCTAGCATATAACTATGATTTCAAATTCTAACCACTTCAACACAATAATATATACCTAATAGTGTTGTGTGCCAAGTTACGTGCAAAACAACGCAAGTTTCGGCTACTTTATGTGCGAAAGTGCCAAAAAAGCTTTAAAAACACATCAAATCGCAACTTAACACGTAATTTCTATCATATGACTATTATTTTCAATTCTAACCACTTCAACACAATAATATATACCAAAAAGTGTTTTGTTCCAAATTTCGTGCAAAACATACAAAATTTAAGCTACTTTAATCGTGTAAGTGCGAAAAAAGCTTAAAAAACCCTTAAAATCACACCTATAGAACGTAATTTCGAGCATATAACAATGATTTTAAATTCTAACCACTTCAACATAATAATATATACCAAATAGTGTTGTGTGCCAGGTTTCGTGCAAAACAAAGCAAGTTTGGGCTACTTTATGTGCGAAAGTGCCAAAAAAGCTTAAAAACACATCAAATCGCAACTTAACACATAATTTCTATCATATGACTATTATTTTCAAATCTAACCACTTCAACACAATAATATATACCAAAGAGTGTGTTATTCCATGTTTCGTGCAAAACAAACCAAATCTAAGCTACTTTATTCGTGTAAGTGCCAAAAAAGCTTAAAAACCCTTAAAATCACACCTTTAGCACGTAATTTCTAGCATATAACTATCATTTTGAATTATAACCACTTCAACACAATAATATATACAGAACAGTGTTGTGTGCAAGGTTTCCTGCAAAACAACGCAAGTTTGGGCTACTTTATGTGCGAAAGTGCCAAAAAAGCTTATAAACACATAAAATCGCAACTTAACACGTAATTTCTATCATATGACTATTATTTTCAATTCTAACCTCTTCAACACAATAATATATACCAAAGAGTGTGTTATTCCATGTTTCGTGCAAAACAAACCAAATTTAAGCTACTTTACTCGTGTAAGTGCCAAAAAAGCTTAAAAACCCTTAAAATCACACCTTTAGCACGTAATTTCTAGCATATAACTATCATTTTAAATTCTAACCACTTCAACACAATAATATATACCAAATAGTGTTGTGTGCCAAGTTTCCTGCAAAACAACGCAAGTTTGGGCTACTTTATGTGCGAAAGTGCCAAAAAAACCTTAAAAACACATCAAATCGCAACTTAACACGTAATTTCTATCATATGACTATTATTATTAATTCTAACCACTTCAACACAATAATATATACCAAAAAGTGTTTTGTTGCAAATTTCGTGCAAAACATACAAAATTTAAGCTAATTTATTCGTGTAAGTTCCAAAAAAGCTTAAAAACCCTTAAAATCACACCTATAGAACGTAATTTCGAGCATATAACAATGATTTTAAATTCTAACCACTTCAACACAATAATATATACCAAATAGTGTTGTGTGCCAAGTTTTGTGCAAAACAAAGCAAGTTTTTGGGCTACTTTATGTGCGAAAGTGCCAAAAAAGCTTAAAAACACATCAAATCGCAACTTAACACGTAATTTCTATCATATGACTATTATTTTCAATTCTAACCTCTTCAACACAATAATATATACCAAAGAGTGTGTTATTCCATGTTTCGTGCAAAACAAACCAAATTTAAGCTACTTTACTCGTGTAAGTGGCAAAAAAGCTTAAAAACCCTTAAAATCACACCTTTAGCACGTAATTTCTAGCATATAACTATCATTTTAAATTCTAACCACTTCAACACAATAATATATACCAAATAGTGTTGTGTGCCAAGTTTCCTGCAAAACAACGCAAGTTTGGGCTACTTTATGTGCGAAAGTGCCAAAAAACCTTAAAAACACATCAAATCGCAACTTAACACGTAATTTCTATCATATGACTATTATTATCAATTCTAACCACTTCAACACAATAATATATACCAAAAAGTGTTTTGTTGCAAATTTCGTGCAAAACATACAAAATTTAAGCTAATTTATTCGTGTAAGTTCCAAAAAAGCTTAAAAACCCTTAAAATCACACCTATAGAACGTAATTTCGAGCATATAACAATGATTTTAAATTCTAACCACTTCAACACAATAATATATACCAAATAGTGTTGTGTGCCAAGTTTCGTGCAAAACAAAGCAAGTTTGGGCTACTTTATGTGCGAAAGTGCCAAAAAAGCTTAAAAACACATCAAATCGCAACTTAACACGTAATTTCTATCATATAACTATTATTTTCAATTCTAACCTCTTCAACAGAATAATATATACCAAAGAGTGTGTTATTCCATGTTTCGTGCAAAACAAACCAAATTTAAGCTACTTTATTCGTGTAAGTGCCAAAAAAACCTTAAAAACCCTTAAAATTACACCTTTAGCACGTAATTTCTAGCATATAACTATCATTTTAAATTCTAACCACTTCAACACAATAATATATACCAAATAGTGTTGTGTGCCAAGTTTCCTGCAAAACAACGCAAGTTTGGGCTACTTTATGTGCGAAAGTGCCAAAAAAGCTTAAAAACACATCAAATCGCAACTTAACACGTAATTTCTATCATATGACTATTATTTTAAATTCTAACCACTTCAACACAATAATATATACCAAAAAGTGTTTTGTTCCAAATTTCGTGCAAAACATACCAAATTTAAGCTACTTTAATCCTGTAAGTACCAAAAAAGCTTAAAAACCCTTAAAATCACACCTATAGAACGTAATTTCGAGCATATAACAATGATTTTAAATTCTAACCACTTCAACATAATAATATATACAAAATAGTGTTGTGTGCCAAGTTTCGTGCAAAACAAAGCAAGTTTGGGCTACTTTATGTGCAAAAGTGCCAAAAAAGCTTAAAAAACACAACAAATCGCAACTTAACACATAATTTCTATCATATGACTATTATTTTCAATTCTAACCACTTCAACACAATAATATATACCAAAGAGTGTGTTATTCCATGTTTCGTGCAAAACAAACCAAATTTAAGCTACTTTATTCGTGTAAGTGCCAAAAAAGCTTAAAAACCATTAAAATCACACCTTTAGCACGTAATTTCTAGCATATAACTATCATTTTAAATTCTAACCACTTTAACACAATAATATATACCAAACAGTGTTGTGTGCAAAATTTCCTGCAAAATAACGCAAGTTTGGGCTACTTTATGTGCAAAAGTGCCAAAAAAGCTTATAAACACATAAAATCGCAATTTAACACGTAATTTCTATCATATGACTATTATTTTCAAATCTAACCACTTCAACACAATAATATATACCAAAGAGTGTTTTGTTCCATGTTTCGTTCAAAACAACCAAATTTAAGCTACTTTATTCGTGTAAGTGCCAAAAAAGCTTAAAAAACCTTAAAATCACACCTTTAGAATGTAAATTCTAGCATATAACTATGATTTCAAATTCTAACCACTTCAACACAATAATATATACCTAATAGTGTTGTGTGCCAAGTTACGTGCAAAACAACGCAAGTTTCGGCTACTTTATGTGCGAAAGTGCCAAAAAAGCTTAAAAACACATCAAATCGCAACTTAACACGTAATTTCTATCATATGACTATTATTTTCAATTCTAACCACTTCAACACAATAATATATACCAAAAAGTGTTTTGTTCCAAATTTCGTGCAAAACATACAAAATTTAAGCCACTTTAATCGTGTAAGTGCGAAAAAAAGCTTAAAAACCCTTAAAATCACACCTATAGAACGTAATTTCGAGCATATAACAATGATTTTAAATTCTAACCACTTCAACATAATAATATATACCAAATAGTGTTGTGTGCCAGGTTTCGTGCAAAACAAAGCAAGTTTGGGCTACTTTATGTGCGAAAGTGCCAAAAAAGCTTAAAAACACATCAAATCGCAACTTAACACATAATTTCTATCATATGACTATTATTTTCAAATCTAACCACTTCAACACAATAATATATACCAAAGAGTGTGTTATTCCATGTTTCGTGCAAAACAAACCAAATCTAAGCTACTTTATTCGTGTAAGTGCCAAAAAAGCTTAAAAACCCTTAAAATCACACCTTTAGCACGTAATTTCTAGCATATAACTATCATTTTGAATTATAACCACTTCAACACAATAATATATACAGAACAGTGTTGTGTGCAAGGTTTCCTGCAAAACAACGCAAGTTTGGGCTACTTTATGTGCGAAAGTGCCAAAAAAGCTTATAAACACATAAAATCGCAACTTAACACGTAATTTCTATCATATGACTATTATTTTCAATTCTAACCTCTTCAACACAATAATATATACCAAGAGTGTGTTATTCATGTTTCGTGCAAAACAAACCAAATTTAAGCTACTTTACTCGTGTAAGTGCCAAAAAAGCTTAAAAACCCTTAAAATCACACCTTTAGCACGTAATTTCTAGCATATAACTATCATTTTAAATTCTAACCACTTCAACACAATAATATATACCAAATAGTGTTGTGTGCCAAGTTTCCTGCATAACAACGCAAGTTTGGGCTACTTTAATGTGCGAAAGTGCCAAAAAAACCTTAAAAACACATCAAATCGCAACTTAACACGTAATTTCCTATCATATGACTATTATTATTAATTCTAACCACTTCACACAATAATATATACCAAAAAGTGTTTTGTTGCAAATTTCGTGCAAAACATACAAAATTTAAGCTAATTTATTCGTGTAAGTTCCAAAAAAGCTTAAAAAACCCTTAAAATCACACCTATAGAACGTAATTTCGAGCATATAACAATGATTTTAAATTCTAACCACTTCAACACAATAATATATACCAAATAGTGTTGTGTGCCAAGTTTTGTGCAAAACAAAGCAAGTTTTTGGGCTACTTTATGTCGAAAGTGCCAAAAAAGCTTAAAAACAACATCAAATCGCAACTTAACATGTAATTTCTATCATATGACTATTATTTTCAATTCTAACCTCTTCAACACAATAATATATACCAAAGAGTGTGTTATTCCATGTTTCGTGCAAAACAAACCAAATTTAAGCTACTTTACTCGTGTAAGTGGCAAAAAGCTTAAAAACCCTTAAATCACACCTTTAGCACGTAATTTCTAGCATATAACTATCATTTAAATTCTAACCACTTCAACACAATAATATATACCAAATAGTGTTGTGTGCCAAGTTTCCTGCAAAACAACGCAAGTTTGGGCTACTTTATGTGCGAAAGTGCCAAAAAACCTTAAAAACACATCAAATCGCAACTTAACACGTAATTTCTATCATATGACTATTATTATCAATTCTAACCACTTCAACACAATAATATATACCAAAAGTGTTTTGTTGCAAATTTCGTGCAAAACATACAAAATTTAAGCTAATTTATTCGTGTAAGTTCCAAAAAAGCTTAAAAACCCTTAAAATCACACCTATAGAACGTAATTTCGAGCATATAACAATGATTTTAAATTCTAACCACTTCAACACAATAATATATACCAAATAGTGTTGTGTGCCAAGTTTCGTGCAAAACAAAGCAAGTTTGGGCTACTTTATGTGCGAAAGTGCCAAAAAAGCTTAAAAACACATCAAATCGCAACTTAACACGTAATTTCTATCATATAACTATTATTTTCAATTCTAACCTCTTCAACAGAATAATATATACCAAAGAGTGTGTTATTCCATGTTTCGTGCAAAACAAACCAAATTTAAGCTACTTTATTCGTGTAAGTGCCAAAAAACCTTAAAAACCCTTAAAATTACACCTTTAGCACGTAATTTCTAGCATATAACTATCATTTTAAATTCTAACCACTTCAACACAATAATATATTCCAAATAGTGATGTGTGCCAAGTTTCCTGCAAAACAACGCAAGTTTGGGCTACTTTATGTGCGAAAGTGCCAAAAAAGCTTAAAAACACATCAAATCGCAACTTAACACGTAATTTCTATCATATGACTATTATTTTAAATTCTAACCACTTCAACACAATAATATATACCAAAAAGTGTTTTGTTCCAAATTTCGTGCAAAACATACCAAATTTAAGCTACTTTAATCCTGTAAGTACCAAAAAAAGCTTAAAAACCCTTAAAATCACACCTATAGAACGTAATTTCGAGCATATAACAATGATTTTAAATTCTAAACCACTTCAACATAATAAATATAACAAAATAGTGTTGTGTGCCAAGTTTCGTGCAAAACAAAGCAAGTTTGGGCTACTTTATGTGCAAAAGTGCCAAAAAAGCTTAAAAACACAACAAATCGCAACTTAACACATAATTTCTATCATATGACTATTATTTTCAATTCTAACCACTTCAACACAATAATATATACCAAAGAGTGTGTTATTCCATGTTTCGTGCAAAACAAACCAAATTTAAGCTACTTTATTCGTGTAAGTGCCAAAAAGCTTAAAAACCATTAAAATCACACCTTTAGCACGTAATTTCTAGCATATAACTATCATTTTAAATTCTAACCACTTTAACACAATAATATATACCAAACAGTGTTGTGTGCAAAATTTCTGCAAAATAACGCAAGTTTGGGTTACTTATGTGCAAAAGTGCCAAAAAAGCTTATAAACACATAAAATCGCAATTTAACACGTAATTTCTATCATATGACTATTATTTTCAAATCTAACCACTTCAACACAATAATATATACCAAAGAGTTTTTTGTTCCATGTTTCGTTCAAAACAAACCAAATTTAAGCTACTTTATTCGTGTAAGTGCCAAAAAAGCTTAAAAAACCTTAAAATCACACCTTTAGAATGTAAATTCTAGCATATAACTATGATTTCAAATTCTAACCACTTCAACACAATAATATATACCTAATAGTGTTGTGTGCCAAGTTACGTGCAAAACAACGCAAGTTTCGGCTACTTTATGTGCGAAAGTGCCAAAAAAGCTTAAAAACACATCAAATCGCAACTTAACACGTAATTTCTATCATATGACTAATTATTTTCAATTCTAACCACTTCAACACAATAATATATACCAAAAAGTGTTTTGTTCCAAATTTCGTGCAAAACATACAAAATTTAAGCTACTTTAATCGTGTAAGTGCGAAAAAAAGCTTAAAAACCCTTAAAATCACACCTATAGAACGTAATTTCGAGCATATAACAATGATTTTAAATTCTAACCACTTCAACATAATAATATATACCAAATAGTGTTGTGTGCCAGGTTTCGTGCAAAACAAAGCAAGTTTGGGCTACTTTATGTGCGAAAGTGCCAAAAAAGCTTAAAAACACATCAAATCGCAACTTAACACATAATTTCTATCATATGACTATTATTTTCAAATCTAACCACTTCAACACAATAATATATACCAAAGAGTGTGTTATTCCATGTTTCGTGCAAAACAAACCAAATCTAAGCTACTTTATTCGTGTAAGTGCCAAAAAAGCTTAAAAACCCTTAAAATCACACCTTTAGCACGTAATTTCTAGCATATAACTATCATTTTGAATTATAACCACTTCAACACAATAATATATACAGGAACAGTGTTGTGTGCAAGGTTTTCCTGCAAAACAACGCAAGTTTGGGCTACTTTATGTGCGAAAGTGCCAAAAAAGCTTATAAACACATAAAATCGCAATTTCACACGTAATTTCTATCATATGACTATTATTTTCAAATCTAACCACTTCAACACAATATATATACCAAAGAGTGTTTTGTTCCATGTTTCGTGCAAAACAAACCAAATTTAAGCTACTTTATTCGTGTAAGTGCCAAAAAGCTTAAAAACCCTTAAAATCACACCTTTAGAATGTAAATTCTAGCATATAACTATGATTTCAAATTCTAACCACTTCAACACAATAATATATACCTAATAGTGTTATGTGCCAAGTTACGTGCAAAACAACGCAAGTTTCGGCTACTTTATGTGCGAAAGTGCCAAAAAAGCTTAAAAACACATAAAATCACAACTTAACACGTAATTTCTATCATATAACTATTATTTTCAAATCTAACCACTTCAACACAATAATATATACCAAAGAGTGTGTTTATTCCATGTTTCGTGCAAAACAAACCAAATTTAAGCTACTTTATTCGTGTAAAGTGCCAAAAAAAGCTTAAAAACCCTTAAAATCACACCTTTAGCACGTAATTTCTAGCATATAACTATCATTTTAAATTCTAACCACTTCAACACAATAATATATACCAAACAGTGTTGTGTGCAGTGCAAGGTTTCCTGCAAAATAACGCAAGTTTGGGCTACTTTATGTGCGAAAGTGCCAAAAAAGCTTATAAACACATAAAATCGCAATTTAACACGTAATTTCTATCATATGACTATTATTTTCAAATCTAACCACTTCAACACAATAATATATACCAAAGAGTGTTTTGTTCCATGTTTCGTGCAAAACAAACCAAATTTAAGCTACTTTATTCGTGTAAGTGCCAAAAAAGCTTAAAAACCCTTAAAATCACACCTTTAGAATGTAAATTCTAGCATATAACTATGATTTCAAATTCTAACCACTTCAACACAATAATATATACCTAATAGTGTTGTGTGCCAAGTTACGTGGAAAACAACGCAAGTTTCGGCTACTTTATGTGCGAAAGTGCCAAAAAAGCTTAAAAACACATCAAATCGCAACTTAACACGTAATTTCTATCATATGACTATTATTTTCAATTCTAACCACTTCAACACAATAATATATACCAAAAAGTGTTTTGTTCCAAATTTCGTGCAAAACATACAAAATTTAAGCTACTTTAATCGTGTAAGTGCCAAAAAAGCTTAAAAACCCTTAAAATCACACCTATAGAACGTAATTTCGAGCATATAACAATGATTTTAAATTCTAACCACTTCAACATAATAATATATACCAAATAGTGTTGTGTGCCAGGTTTCGTGCAAAACAAAGCAAGTTTGGGCTACTTTATGTGCGAAAGTGCCAAAAAAGCTTAAAAACACATCAAATCGCAACTTAACACATAATTTCTATCATATGACTATTATTTTCAAATCTAACCACTTCAACACAATAATATATACCAAAGAGTGTGTTATTCCATGTTTCGTGCAAAACAAACCAAATCTAAGCTACTTTATTCGTGTAAGTGCCAAAAAACCTTAAAAACCCTTAAAATCACACCTTTAGCACGTAAATTCTAGCATATAACTATGATTTTTAATTCTAACCACTTCAACACAATAATATATACCAAACAGTGTTGTGTGCCAAGTTTCCTGCAAAACAACGCAAGTTTGGGCTACTTTATGTGCGAAAGTGCAGAAAAAGCTTATAAACACATAAAATCGCAAGTTAACACGTAATTTCTATCATATGACTATTATTTTCAATTCTAACCACTTCAACACAATAATATATACCAAAGAGTGTTTTGTTCCATGTTTCGTGCAAAACAAACCAAATTTAAGCTACTTTATTCGTAAAAGTGCCAAAAAAGCTTAAAAACCCTTAAAATCACACCTTTAGAACGTAAATTCTAGCATATAACAATGATTTTAAATTCTAACCACTTCAACACAATAATATATACCAAATAGTGTTGTGTGCCAAGTTACGTGCAAAACAAAGCAAGTTTCGGCTACTGTATGTGCGAAAGTGCCAAAAAACCTTAAAAACACATAAAATCACAACTTAACACGTAATTTCTATCATATGACTATTATTTTCAATTCTAACCACTTCAACACAATAATATATACCAAAGAGTGTTTTGTTCCAAATTTCGTGCAAAACAAACCAAATTTAAGCTACTTTATTCGTGTAAGTGCCAAAAAAGCTTAAAAACCCTTAAAATCACACCTTTAACACGTAATTTCTAGCATATAACTATGATTTTTAATTCTAACCACTTCAACCCAATAATATATACCAAATAGTGTTGAGTGCCAAGTTTCGTGCAAAACAAAGCAAGTCTGGGCTACTTTATGTGCGAAAGTGCCAAAAAAGCTTAAAAACACATAAAATCGCAAGTTAACACGTAATTTCTATCATATGACTATTATTTTCAATTCTAACCACTTCAACACAATAATATATACCAAAGAGTGTGTTATTCCATGTTTCGTGCAAAACAAACCAAATTTAAGCTACTTTATTCGTGTAAGTGCCAAAAAAGCTTAAAAACCCTTAAAATCACACCTTTAGCACGTAATTTCTAGCATATAACTATGATTTTAAATTCTAACCACTTCAACACAATAATATATACCAAACAGTGTTGTGTGCCAAGTTTCCTGCAAAACAACGCAAGTTTGGGCTACTTTATGTGCGAAAGTGCCAAAAAAGCTTATAAACACATAAAATCGCAAGTTAACACGTAATTTCTATCATATGACTATTATTTTCAAATCTAACCACTTCAACACAATAATATATACCAAAGAGTGTGTTATTCCATGTTTCGTGCAAAACAAACAAAATTTAAGCTACTTTATTCGTAAAAGTGCCAAAAAAGCTTAAAAACCCTTAAAATCACACCTATAGCACGTAATTTCTAGCATATAACTATCATTTTGAATTATAACCACTTCAACACAATAATATATACAGAACAGTGTTGTGTGCAAGGTTTCCTGCAAAACAACGCAAGTTTGGGCTACTTTATGTGCGAAAGTGCCAAAAAAGCTTATAAACACATAAAATCGCAATTTCACACGTAATTTCTATCATATGACTATTATTTTCAAATCTAACCACTTCAACACAATAATATATACCAAAGAGTGTTTTGTTCCATGTTTCGTGTAAAACAAACCAAATTTAAGCTACTTTAATTCGTGTAAGTGCCAAAAAAGCTTAAAAACCCTTAAAATCACACCTTTAGAATGTAAATTCTAGCATATAACTATGATTTCAAATTCTAACCACTTCAACACAATAATATATACCTAATAGTGTTATGTGCCAAGTTACGTGCAAAACAACGCAAGTTTCGGCTACTTTATGTGCGAAAGTGCCAAAAAAGCTTAAAAACACATAAAATCACAACTTAACACGTAATTTCTATCATATGACTATTATTTTCAAATCTAACCACTTCAACACAATAATATATACCAAAGAGTGTGTTATTCCATGTTTCGTGCAAAACAAACCAAATTTAAGCTACTTTATTCGTGTAAGTGCCAAAAAAGCTTAAAAACCCTTAAAATCACACCTTTAGCACGTAATTTCTAGCATATAACTATCATTTTAAATTCTAACCACTTCAACACAATAATATATACCAAACAGTGTTGTGTGCAAGGTTTCCTGCAAAATAACGCAAGTTTGGGCTACTTTATGTGCGAAAGTGCCAAAAAAGCTTATAAACACATAAAATCGCAATTTAACACGTAATTTCTATCATATGACTATTATTTTCAAATCTAACCACTTCAACACAATAATATATACCAAAGAGTGTTTTGTTCCATGTTTCGTGCAAAACAAACCAAATTTAAGCTACTTTATTCGTGTAAGTGCCAAAAAAGCTTAAAAACCCTTAAAATCACACCTTTAGAATGTAAATTCTAGCATATAACTATGATTTCAAATTCTAACCACTTCAACACAATAATATATACCTAATAGTGTTGTGTGCCAAGTTACGTGCAAAACAACACAAGTTTCGGCTACTTTATGTGCGAAAGTGCCAAAAAAGCTTAAAAACACATCAAATCGCAACTTAACACGTAATTTCTATCATATGACTATTATTTTCAATTCTAACCACTTCAACACAATAATATATACCAAAAAGTGTTTTGTTCCAAATTTCGTGCAAAACATACAAAATTTAAGCTACTTTAATCGTGTAAGTGTCAAAAAAGCTTAAAAACCCTTAAAATCACACCTATAGAACGTAATTTCGAGCATATAACAATGATTTTAAATTCTAACCACTTCAACATAATAATATATACCAAATAGTGTTGTGTGCCAGGTTTCGTGCAAAACAAAGCATGTTTGGGCTACTTTATGTGCGAAAGTGCCAAAAAAGCTTAAAAACACATCAAATCGCAACTTAACACATAATTTCTATCATATGACTATTATTTTCAATTCTAACCACTTCAACACAATAATATATACCAAAAAGTGTTTTGTTCCAAATTTCGTGCAAAACATACAAAATTTAAGCTACTTTAATCGTGTAAGTGTCAAAAAAGCATAAAAACCCTTAAAATCACACCTATAGAACGTAATTTCGAGCATATAACAATGATTTTTAATTCTAACCACTTCAACCCAATAATATATACCAAATAGTGTTGTGTGCCAAGTTTCGTGCAAAACAAAGCAAGTCTGGGCTACTTTATGTGCGAAAGTGCCAAAAAAGCTTAAAAACACATAAAATCGCAAGTTAACACGTAATTTCTATCATATGACTATTATTTTCAATTCTAACCACTTCAACACAATAATATATACCAAAGAGTGTGTTATTCCATGTTTCGTGCAAAACAAACCAAATTTAAGCTACTTTATTCGTGTAAGTGCCAAAAAAGCTTAAAAACCCTTAAAATCACACCTTTAGCACGTAATTTCTAGCATATAACTATGATTTTAAATTCTAACCACTTCAACACAATAATATATACCAAACAGTGTTGTGTGCCAAGTAACCTGCAAAACAACGCAAGTTTGGGCTACTTTATGTGCGAAAGTGCCAAAAAAGCTTATAAACACATAAAATCGCAAGTTAACACGTAATTTCTATCATATGACTATTATTTTCAAATCTATCCACTTCAACACAATAATATATACCAAAGAGTGTGTTATTCAATGTTTCGTGCAAAACAAACCAAATCTAAGCTACTTTATTCGTGTAAGTGCCAAAAAAGCTTAAAAACCCTTAAAATCACACCTTTAGCACGTAATTTCTAGCATATAACTATCATTTTGAATTATAACCACTTCAACACAATAATATATACAGAACAGTGTTGTGTGCAAGGTTTCCTGCAAAACAACGCAAGTTTGGGCTACTTTATGTGCGAAAGTGCCAAAAAAGCTTATAAACACATAAAATCGCAATTTCACACGTAATTTCTATCATATGACTATTATTTTCAAATCTAACCACTTCAACACAATAATATATACCAAAGAGTGTTTTGTTCCATGTTTCGTGCAAAACAAACCAAATTTAAGCTACTTTATTCGTGTAAGTGCCAAAAAAGCTTAAAAACCCTTAAAATCACACCTTTAGAATGTAAATTCTAGCATATAACTATGATTTCAAATTCTAACCACTTCAACACAATAATATATACCTAATAGTGTTATGTGCCAAGTTACGTGCAAAACAACGCAAGTTTCGGCTACTTTATGTGCGAAAGTGCCAAAAAAGCTTAAAAACACATAAAATCACAACTTAACACGTAATTTCTATCATATGACTATTATTTTCAAATCTAACCACTTCAACACAATAATATATACCAAAGAGTGTGTTATTCCATGTTTCGTGCAAAACAAACCAAATTTAAGCTACTTTATTCGTGTAAGTGCCAAAAAAGCTTAAAAACCCGTAAAATCACACCTTTAGCACGTAATTTCTAGCATATAACTATTATTTTAAATTCTAACCACTTCAACACAATAATATATACCAAACAGTGTTGTGTGCAAGGTTTCCTGCAAAATAACGCAAGTTTGGGCTACTTTATGTGCGAAAGTGCCAAAAAAGCTTATAAACACATAAAATCGCAATTTAACACGTAATTTCTATCATATGACTATTATTTTCAATTCTAACCACTTCAACACAATAATATATACGAAAGAGTGTTTTGTTCCATGTTTCGTGCAAAACAAACCAAATTTAAGCTACTTTATTCGCGTAAGTGCCAAAAAAGCTTAAAAACCCTTAAAATCACACCTTTAGAATGTAAATTCTAGCATATAACTATGATTTCAAATTCTAACCACTTCAACACAATAATATATACCTAATAGTGTTGTGTGCCAAGTTACGTGCAAAACAACGCAAGTTTCGGCTACTTTATGTGCGAAAGTGCCAAAAAAGCTTAAAAACACATCAAATCGCAACTTAACACGTAATTTCTATCATATGACTATTATTTTCAATTCTAACCACTTCAACACAATAATATATACCAAAAAGTGTTTTGTTCCAAATTTCGTGCAAAACATACAAAATTTAAGCTTAAAAACCCTTAAAATCACACCTATAGAACGTAATTTCGAGCATATAACAATGATTTTTAATTCTAACCACTTCAACCCAATAATATATACCAAATAGTGTTGTGTGCCAAGTTTCGTGCAAAACAAAGCAAGTCTGGGCTACTTTATGTGCGAAAGTGCCAAAAAAGCTTAAAAACACATAAAATCGCAAGTTAACACGTAATTTCTATCATATGACTATTATTTTCAATTCTAACCACTTCAACACAATAATATATACCAAAGAGTGTGTTATTCCATGTTTCGTGCAAAACAAACCAAATTTAAGCTACTTTATTCGTGTAAGTGCCAAAAAAGCTTAAAAACCCTTAAAATCACACCTTTAGCACATAATTTCTAGCATATAACTATGATTTTAAATTCTAACCACTTCAACACAATAATATATACCAAACAGTGTTGTGTGCCAAGTTTCCTGCAAAACAACGCAAGTTTGGGCTACTTTATGTGCGAAAGTGCCAAAAAAGCTTATAAACACATAAAATCGCAAGTTAACACGTAATTTATATCATATGACTATTATTTTCAAATCTAACCACTTCAACACAATAATATATACCAAAGAGTGTGTTATTCCATGTTTCGTGCAAAACAAACCAAAATCTAAGCTACTTTATTCGTGTAAGTGCAAAAAAAGCTTAAAAACCCTTAAAATCACACCTTTAGCACGTAATTTCTAGCATATAACTATCATTTTGAATTATAACCACTTCAACACAATAATATATACAAAACAGTGTTGTGTGCAAGGTTTCCTGCAAAACAACGCAAGTTTGGGCTACTTTATGTGCGAAAGTGCCAAAAAAGCTTATGAACACATAAAATCGCAATTTCACACGTAATTTCTATCATATGACTATTATTTTCAAATCTAACCACTTCAACACAATAATATATACCAAAGAGTGTTTTGTTCCATGTTTCGTGCAAAACAAACCAAATTTAAGCTACTTTATTCGTGTAAGTGCCAAAAAAGCTTAAAAACCCTTAAAATCACACCTATAGCACGTAATTTCTAGCGTATAACTATGATTTTAAATTCTAACCACTTCAACCCAATAATATATACCAAATAGTGTTGTGTGCCAAGTTTCGTGCAAAACAAAGCAAGTCTGGGCTACTTTATGTGCGAAAGTGCCAAAAAAGCTTAAAAACACATCAAATCGCAAGTTAACACGTAATTTCTATCATATGACTATTATTTTCAATTCTAACCACTTCAACACAATAATATATACCAAAGAGTGTGTTATTCCATGTTTCGTGCAAAACAAACCAAATTTAAGCTACTTTATTCGTGTAAGTGCCAAAAAAGCTTAAAAACCCTTAAAATCACACCTTTAGCACGTAATTTCTAGCATATAACTATGATTTTAAATTCTAACCACTTGAACACAATAATATATACCAAACAGTGTTGTGTGCCAAGTTTCCTGCAAAACAACGCAAGTTTGGGCTACTTTATGTGCGAAAGTGCCAAAAAAGCTTATAAACACATAAAATCGCAAGTTAACACGTAATTTCTATCATATGACTATTATTTTCAAATCTAACCACTTCAACACAATAATATATACCAAAGAGTGTGTTATTCCATGTTTCGTGCAAAACAAACCAAATCTAAGCTACTTTATTCGTGTAAGTGCCAAAAAAGCTTAAAAACCCTTAAAATCACACCTTTAGCACGTAATTTCTAGCATATAACTATCATTTTGAATTATAACCACTTCAACACAATAATATATACAGAACAGTGTTGTGTGCAAGGTTTCCTGCAAAACAACGCAAGTTTGGGCTACTTTATGTGCAAAAGTGCCAAAAAAACTTATAAACACATAAAATCGCAATTTCACACGTAATTTCTATCATATGACTATTATTTTCAAATCTAACCACTTCAACACAATAATATATACCAAAGAGTGTTTTGTTCCATGTTTCGTGCAAAACAAACCAAATTTAAGCTACTTTATTCGTGTAAGTGCCAAAAAAGCTTAAAAACCCTTAAAATCACACCTATAGCACGTAATTTCTAGCGTATAACTATGATTTTAAATTCTAACCACTTCAACCCAATAATATATACCAAATAGTGTTGTGTGCCAAGTTTCGTGCAAAACAAAGCAAGTCTGGGCTACTTTATGTGCGAAAGTGCCAAAAAAGCTTAAAAACACATAAAATCGCAAGTTAACACGTAATTTCTATCATATGACTATTATTTTCAATTCTAACCACTTCAACACAATAATATATACCAAAGAGTGTGTTATTCCATGTTTCGTGCAAAACAAACCAAATTTAAGCTACTTTATTCGTGTAAGTGCCAAAAAAGCTTAAAAACCCTTAAAATCACACCTTTAGCACGTAATTTCTAGCATATAACTATGATTTTAAATTCTAACCACTTCAACACAATAATATATACCAAACAGTGTTGTGTGCCAAGTTTCCTGCAAAACAACGCAAGTTTGGGCTACTTTATGTGCGAAAGTGCCAAAAAAGCTTATAAACACATAAAATCGCAAGTTAACACGTAATTTCTATCATATGACTATTATTTTCAAATCTAACCACTTCAACACAATAATATATACCAAAGAGTGTGTTATTCCATGTTTCGTGCAAAACAAACCAAATCTAAGCTACTTTATTCGTGTAAGTGCCAAAAAAGCTTAAAAACCCTTAAAATCACACCTTTAGCACGTAATTTCTAGCATATAACTATCATTTTGAATTATAACCACTTCAACACAATAATATATACAGAACAGTGTTGTGTGCAAGGTTTCCTGCAAAACAACGCAAGTTTGGGCTACTTTATGTGCAAAAGTGCCAAAAAAACTTATAAACACATAAAATCGCAATTTCACACATAATTTCTATCATATGACTATTATTTTCAAATCTAACCACTTCAACACAATAATATATACCAAAGAGTGTTTTGTTCCATGTTTCGTGCAAAACAAACCAAATTTAAGCTACTTTATTCGTGTAAGTGCCAAAAAAGCTTAAAAACCCTTAAAATCACACCTATAGCACGTAATTTCTAGCGTATAACTATGATTTTAAATTCTAACCACTTCAACCCAATAATATATACCAAATAGTGTTGTGTGCCAAGTTTCGTGCAAAACAAAGCAAGTCTGGGCTACTTTATGTGCGAAAGTGCCAAAAAAGCTTAAAAACACATAAAATCGCAAGTTAACACGTAATTTCTATCATATGACTATTATTTTCAATTCTAACCACTTCAACACAATAATATATACCAAAGAGTGTGTTATTCCATGTTTCGTGCAAAACAAACCAAATTTAAGCTACTTTATTCGTGTAAGTGCCAAAAAAGCTTAAAAACCCTTAAAATCACACCTTTAGCACGTAATTTCTAGCGTATAACTATGATTTTAAATTCTAACCACTTCAACACAATAATATATACCAAACAGTGTTGTGTGCCAAGTTTCCTGCAAAACAACGCAAGTTTGGGCTACTTTATGTGCGAAAGTGCCAAAAAAGCTTATAAACACATAAAATCGCAAGTTAACACGTAATTTCTATCATATGACTGTTATTTAAATCTAACCACTTGAACACAATAATATATACCAAAGAGTGTTTTGTTCCATGTTTCGTGCAAAACAAACCAAATTTAAGCTACTTTATTCGTAAAAGTGCCAAAAAAGCTTAAAAACCCTTAAAATCACACCTTTAGAACGTAAATTCTAGCATATAACTATGATTTTAAATTCTAACCACTTCAACACAATAATATATACCAAATAGTGTTGTGTGCCAAGTTACGTGCAAAACAAAGCAAGTTTCGGCTACTGTATGTGCGAAAGTGCCAAAAAACCTTAAAAACACATAAAATCACAACTTAACACGTAATTTCTATCATATGACTATTATTTTCAATTCTAACCACTTCAACACAATAATATATACCAAAGAGTGTTTTGTTCCAAATTTCGTGCATAACAAACCAAATTTAAGCTACTTTATTCGTGTAAGTGCCAAAAAAGCTTAAAAACCCTTAAAATCACACCTTTAGCACGTAATTTCTAGCATATAACTATGATTTTAAATTCTAACCACTTCAACACAATAATATATACCAAACAGTGTTGTGTGCCAAGTTTCCTGCAAAACAACGCAAGTTTGGGCTACTTTATGTGCGAAAGTGCCAAAAAAGCTTATAAACACATAAAATCGCAAGTTAACACGTAATTTCTATCATATGACTATTATTTTCAAATCTAACCACTTCAACACAATAATATATACCAAAGAGTGTGTTATTCCATGTTTCGTGCAAAACAAACCAAATCTAAGCTACTTTATTCGTGTAAGTGCCAAAAAAGCTTAAAAACCCTTAAAATCACATCTTTAGCACGTAATTTCTAGCATATAACTATCATTTTGAATTATAACCACTTCAACACAATAATATATACAGAACAGTGTTGTGTGCAAGGTTTCCTGCAAAACAACGCAAGTTTGGGCTACTTTATGTGCAAAAGTGCCAAAAAAACTTATAAACACATAAAATCGCAATTTCACACGTAATTTCTATCATATGACTATTATTTTCAAATCTAACCACTTCAACACAATAATATATACCAAAGAGTGTTTTGTTCCATGTTTCGTGCAAAACAAACCAAATTTAAGCTACTTTATTCGTGTAAGTGCCAAAAAAGCTTAAAAACCCTTAAAATCACACCTATAGCACGTAATTTCTAGCGTATAACTATGATTTTAAATTCTAACCACTTCAACCCAATAATATATACCAAATAGTGTTGTGTGCCAAGTTTCGTGCAAAACAAAGCAAGTCTGGGCTACTTTATGTGCGAAAGTGCCAAAAAAAGCTTAAAAACACATAAAATCGCAAGTTAACACGTAATTTCTATCATATGACTATTATTTTCAATTCTAACCACTTCAACACAATAATATATACCAAAGAGTGTGTTATTCCATGTTTCGTGCAAAACAAACCAAATTTAAGCTACTTTATTCGTGTAAGTGCCAAAAAAGCTTAAAAACCCTTAAAATCACACCTTTAGCACGTAATTTCTAGCGTATAACTATGATTTTAAATTCTAACCACTTCAACACAATAATATATACCAAACAGTGTTGTGTGCCAAGTTTCCTGCAAAACAACGCAAGTTTGGGCTACTTTATGTGCGAAAGTGCCAAAAAAGCTTATAAGCACATAAAATCGCAAGTTAACACGTAATTTCTATCATATGACTATTATTTTCAAATCTAACCACTTCAACACAATAATATATACCAAAGAGTGTTTTGTTCCATGTTTCGTGCAAAACAAACCAAATTTAAGCTACTTTATTCGTAAAAGTGCCAAAAAAGCTTAAAAACCCTTAAAATCACACCTTTAGAACGTAAATTCTAGCATATAACTATGATTTTAAATTCTAACCACTTCAACACAATAATATATACCAAATAGTGTTGTGTGCCAAGTTACGTGCAAAACAAAGCAAGTTTCGGCTACTGTATGTGCGAAAGTGCCAAAAAACCTTAAAAACACATAAAATCACAACTTAACACGTAATTTCTATCATATGACTATTATTTTCAATTCTAACCACTTCAACACAATAATATATACCAAAGAGTGTTTTGTTCCAAATTTCGTGCAAAACAAACCAAATTTAAGCTACTTTATTCGTGTAAGTGCCAAAAAAGCTTAAAAACCCTTAAAATCACACCTTTAGCACGTAATTTCTAGCATATAACTATGATTTTTAATTCTAACCACTTCAACCCAATAATATATACCAAATAGTGTTGTGTGCCAAGTTTCGTGCAAAACAAAGCAAGTTTGGGCTACTTTATGTGCGAAAGTGCCAAAAAAGCTTAAAAACACATAAAATCGCAAGTTAACACGTAATTTCTATCATATGACTATTATTTTCAATTCTAACCACTTCAACACAATAATATATACCAAAGAGTGTGTTATTCCATGTTTCGTGCAAAACAAACCAAATTTAAGCTACTTTATTCGTGTAAGTGCCAAAAAAGCTTAAAAACCCTTAAAATCACACCTTTAGCACGTAATTTCTAGCATATAACTATGATTTTTAATTCTAACCACTTCAACCCAATAATATATACCAAATAGTGTTGTGTGCCAAGTTTCGTGCAAAACAAAGCAAGTCTGGGCTACTTTATGTGCGAAAGTGCCAAAAAAGCTTAAAAACACATAAAATCGCAAGTTAACACGTAATTTCTATCATATGACTATTATTTTCAATTCTAACCACTTCAACACAATAATATATACCAAAGAGTGTGTTATTCCATGTTTCGTGCAAAACAAACCAAATTTAAGCTACTTTATTCGTGTAAGTGCCAAAAAAGCTTAAAAACCCTTAAAATCACACCTTTAGCACGTAATTTCTAGCGTATAACTATGATTTTAAATTCTAACCACTTCAACACAATAATATATACCAAACAGTGTTGTGTGCCAAGTTTCCTGCAAAACAACGCAAGTTTGGGCTACTTTATGTGCGAAAGTGCCAAAAAAGCTTAAAAACACATAAAATCGCAAGTTAACACGTAATTTCTATCATATGACTATTATTTTCAAATCTAACCACTTCAACACAATAATATATACCAAAGAGTGTTTTGTTCCATGTTTCGTGCAAAACAAACCAAATTTAAGCTACTTTATTCGTAAAAGTGCCAAAAAAGCTTAAAAACCCTTAAAATCACACCTTTAGAACGTAAATTCTAGCATATAACTATGATTTTAAATTCTAACCACTTCAACACAATAATATATACCAAATAGTGTTGTGTGCCAAGTTACGTGCAAAACAAAGCAAGTTTCGGCTACTGTATGTGCGAAAGTGCCAAAAAACCTTAAAAACACATAAAATCACAACTTAACACGTAATTTCTATCATATGACTATTATTTTCAATTCTAACCACTTCAACACAATAATATATACCAAAGAGTGTTTTGTTCCAAATTTCGTGCATAACAAACCAAATTTAAGCTACTTTATTCGTGTAAGTGCCAAAAAAGCTTAAAAACCCTTAAAATCACACCTTTAGCACATAATTTCTAGCATATAACTATGATTTTAAATTCTAACCACTTCAACACAATAATATATACCAAACAGTGTTGTGTGCCAAGTTTCCTGCAAAACAACGCAAGTTTGGGCTACTTTATGTGCGAAAGTGCCAAAAAAGCTTATAAACACATAAAATCGCAAGTTAACACGTAATTTCTATCATATGACTATTATTTTCAAATCTAACAACTTCAACACAATAATATATACCAAAGAGTGTGTTATTCCATGTTTCGTGCAAAACAAACCAAATCTAAGCTACTTTATTCGTGTAAGTGCCAAAAAAGCTTAAAAACCCTTAAAATCACACCTTTAGCACGTAATTTCTAGCATATAACTATCATTTTGAATTATAACCACTTCAACACAATAATATATACAGAACAGTGTTGTGTGCAAGGTTTCCTGCAAAACAACGCAAGTTTGGGCTACTTTATGTGCAAAAGTGCCAAAAAAACTTATAAACACATAAAATCGCAATTTCACACGTAATTTCTATCATATGACTATTATTTTCAAATCTAACCACTTCAACACAATAATATATACCAAAGAGTGTTTTGTTCCATGTTTCGTGCAAAACAAACCAAATTTAAGCTACTTTATTCGTGTAAGTGCCAAAAAAGCTTAAAAACCCTTAAAATCACACCTATAGCACGTAATTTCTAGCGTATAACTATGATTTTAAATTCTAACCACTTCAACCCAATAATATATACCAAATAGTGTTGTGTGCCAAGTTTCGTGCAAAACAAAGCAAGTCTGGGCTACTTTATGTGCGAAAGTGCCAAAAAAGCTTAAAAACACATAAAATCGCAAGTTAACACGTAATTTCTATCATATGACTATTATTTTCAATTCTAACCACTTCAACACAATAATATATACCAAAGAGTGTGTTATTCCATGTTTCGTGCAAAACAAACCAAATTTAAGCTACTTTATTCGTGTAAGTGCCAAAAAAGCTTAAAAACCCTTAAAATCACACCTTTAGCACGTAATTTCTAGCGTATAACTATGATTTTAAATTCTAACCACTTCAACACAATAATATATACCAAACAGTGTTGTGTGCCAAGTTTCCTGCAAAACAACGCAAGTTTGGGCTACTTTATGTGCGAAAGTGCCAAAAAAGCTTATAAACACATAAAATCGCAAGTTAACACGTAATTTCTATCATATGACTATTATTTTCAAATCTAACCACTTCAACACAATAATATATACCAAAGAGTGTTTTGTTCCATGTTTCGTGCAAAACAAACCAAATTTAAGCTACTTTATTCGTAAAAGTGCCAAAAAAGCTTAAAAACCCTTAAAATCACACCTTTAGAACGTAAATTCTAGCATATAACTATGATTTTAAATTCTAACCACTTCAACACAATAATATATACCAAATAGTGTTGTGTGCCAAGTTACGTGCAAAACAAAGCAAGTTTCGGCTACTGTATGTGCGAAAGTGCCAAAAAACCTTAAAAACACATAAAATCACAACTTAACACGTAATTTCTATCATATGACTATTATTTTCAATTCTAACCACTTCAACACAATAATATATACCAAAGAGTGTTTTGTTCCAAATTTCGTGCAAAACAAACCAAATTTAAGCTACTTTATTCGTGTAAGTGCCAAAAAAGCTTAAAAACCCTTAAAATCACACCTTTAGCACGTAATTTCTAGCATATAACTATGATTTTTAATTCTAACCACTTCAACCCAATAATATATACCAAATAGTGTTGTGTGCCAAGTTTCGTGCAAAACAAAGCAAGTTTGGGCTACTTTATGTGCGAAAGTGCCAAAAAAGCTTAAAAACACATAAAATCGCAAGTTAACACGTAATTTCTATCATATGACTATTATTTTCAATTCTAACCACTTCAACACAATAATATATACCAAAGAGTGTGTTATTCCATGTTTCGTGCAAAACAAACCAAATTTAAGCTACTTTATTCGTGTAAGTGCCAAAAAAGCTTAAAAACCCTTAAAATCACACCTTTAGCACGTAATTTCTAGCGTATAACTATGATTTTAAATTCTAACCACTTCAACACAATAATATATACCAAACAGTGTTGTGTGCCAAGTTTCCTGCAAAACAACGCAAGTTTGGGCTACTTTATGTGCGAAAGTGCCAAAAAAGCTTATAAACACATAAAATCGCAAGTTAACACGTAATTTCTATCATATGACTATTATTTTCAAATCTAACCACTTCAACACAATAATATATACCAAAGAGTGTTTTGTTCCATGTTTCGTGCAAAACAAACCAAATTTAAGCTACTTTATTCGTAAAAGTGCCAAAAAAGCTTAAAAACCCTTAAAATCACACCTTTAGAACGTAAATTCTAGCATATAACTATGATTTTAAATTCTAACCACTTCAACACAATAATATATACCAAATAGTGTTGTGTGCCAAGTTACGTGCAAAACAAAGCAAGTTTCGGCTACTGTATGTGCGAAAGTGCCAAAAAACCTTAAAAACACATAAAATCACAACTTAACACGTAATTTCTATCATATGACTATTATTTTCAATTCTAACCACTTCAACACGATAATATATACCAAAGAGTGTTTTGTTCCAAATTTCGTGCAAAACAAACCAAATTTAAGCTACTTTATTCGTGTAAGTGCCAAAAAAGCTTAAAAACCCTTAAAATCACACCTTTAGCACGTAATTTCTAGCATATAACTATGATTTTTAATTCTAACCACTTCAACCCAATAATATATACCAAATAGTGTTGTGTGCCAAGTTTCGTGCAAAACAAAGCAAGTTTGGGCTACTTTATGTGCGAAAGTGCCAAAAAAGCTTAAAAACACATAAAATCGCAAGTTAACACGTAATTTCTATCATATGACTATTATTTTCAATTCTAACCACTTCAACACAATAATATATACCAAAGAGTGTGTTATTCCATGTTTCGTGCAAAACAAACCAAATTTAAGCTACTTTATTCGTGTAAGTGCCAAAAAAGCTTAAAAACCCTTAAAATCACACCTTTAGCACGTAATTTCTAGCATATAACTATGATTTTAAATTCTAACCACTTCAACACAATAATATATACCAAACAGTGTTGTGTGCCAAGTTTCCTGCAAAACAACGCAAGTTTGGGCTACTTTATGTGCGAAAATGCCAAAAAAGCTTATAAACACATAAAATCGCAAGTTAACACGTAATTTCTATCATATGACTATTATTTTCAAATCTAACCACTTCAACACAATAATATATACCAAAGAGTGTTTTGTTCCATGCTTCGTGCAAAACAAACCAAATTTAAGCTACTTTATTCGTAAAAGTGCCAAAAAAGCTTAAAAACCCTTAAAATGACACCTTTAGAACGTAAATTCTAGCATATAACTATGATTTTAAATTCTAACCACTTCAACACAATAATATATACCAAATAGTGTTGTGTGCCAAGTTACGTGCAACACAAAGCAAGTTTCGGCTACTGTATGTGCGAAAGTGCCAAAAAACCTTAAAAACACATAAAATCACAACTTAACACGTATTTCTATCATATGACTATTATTTTCAATTCTAACCACTTCAACACAATTATATATACCAAAGAGTGTTTTGTTCCAAATTTCGTGCAGAACATACCAAATTTAAGCTACTTTATTCGTGTAAGTGCCAAAAAAGCTTAAAAACCCTTAAAATCACACCTTTAGCACGTAATTCCAAGCATATAACTATGATTTTTAATTCCAGCCACTTCAACACAATAATATATACCAAATAGTGTTGTGTGCCAAGTTTCGTGCAAAACAATGCAAGTTTGGGCTACTTTATGTGCGAAAGTGCCAAAAAAGCTTAAAAACACATAAAATCGCAAGTTAACACGTAATTTCTATCATATGACTATTATTTTCAATTCTAACCACTTCAACACAATAATATATACCAAAGAGTGTGTTATTCCATGTTTCGTGCAAAACAAACCAAATTTAAGCTACTTTATTCGTGTAAGTGCCAAAAAAGCTTAAAAATCCTTAAAATCACACCTTTAGCACGTAATTTCTAGCATATAACTATGATTTTAAATTCTAACCACTTCAACACAATAATATATACCAAACAGTGTTGTGTGCCAAGTTTCCTGCAAAACAACGCAAGTTTGGGCTACTTTATGTGCGAAAATGCCAAAAAAGCTTATAAACACATAAAATCGCAAGTTAACACGTAATTTCTATCATATGACTATTATTTTCAAATCTAACCACTTCAACACAATAATATATACCAAAGAGTGTTTTGTTCCATGCTTCGTGCAAAACAAACCAAATTTAAGCTACTTTATTCGTAAAAGTGCCAAAAAAGCTTAAAAACCCTTAAAATGACACCTTTAGAACGTAAATTCTAGCATATAACTATGATTTTAAATTCTAACCACTTCAACACAATAATATACACCAAATAGTGTTGTGTGCCAAGTTACGTGCAACACAAAGCAAGTTTCGGCTACTGTATGTGCGAAAGTGCCAAAAAACCTTAAAAACACATAAAATCACAACTTAACACGTATTTCTATCATATGACTATTATTTTCAATTCTAACCACTTCAACACAATTATATATACCAAAGAGTGTTTTGTTCCAAATTTCGTGCAGAACATACCAAATTTAAGCTACTTTATTCGTGTAAGTGCCAAAAAAGCTTAAAAACCCTTAAAATCACACCTTTAGCACGTAATTCCAAGCATATAACTATGATTTTTAATTCCAGCCACTTCAACACAATAATATATACCAAATAGTGTTGTGTGCCAAGTTTCGTGCAAAACAATGCAAGTTTGGGCTACTTTATGTGCGAAAGTGCCAAAAAAGCTTAAAAACACATAAAATCGCAAGTTAACACGTAATTTCTATCATATGACTATTATTTTCAATTCTAACCACTTCAACACAATAATATATACCAAAGAGTGTGTTATTCCATGTTTCGTGCAAAACAAACCAAATTTAAGCTACTTTATTCGTGTAAGTGCCAAAAAAGCTTAAAAATCCTTAAAATCACACCTTTAGCACGTAATTTCTAGCATATAACTATGATTTTAAATTCTAACCACTTCAACACAATAATATATACCAAACAGTGTTGTGTGCAAAGTTTCCTGCAAAACAACGCAAGTTTGGGTTACTTTATGTGCGAAAGTGCCAAAAAAGCTTATAAACACATAAAATCGCAAGTTAACACGTAATTTCTATCATATGACTATTATTTTCAAATCTAACCACTTCAACACAATAATATATACCCAAGAGTGTTTTGCTCCATGTTTCGTGCAAAACAAACCAAATTTAAGCTACTTTATTCGTGTAAGTGCCAAAAAAGCTTAAAAACCCTTAAAATCACACCTTTAGCACGTAATTTCAAGCATATAACTATGATTTTTAATTCTAACCACTTCAACACAATAATATATACCAAATAGTGTTGTGTGCCAAGTTTCGTGCAAAACAAAGCAAGTTTGGGCTTCTTTATGTGCGAAAGTGCCAAAAAAGCTTAAAAACACATCAAATCGCAACTTAACACGTTATTTCTATCATATGACTATTATTTTCAATTCTAACCACTTCAACACAATAATATATACCAAAAAGTGTTTTGTTCCAAATTTCGTGCAAAACATACCAAATTTAAGCTAATTTATTCGTGTAAGTGCCAAAAAAGCTTAAAAACCCTTAAAATCACACCTATAGAACGTAATTTCGAGCATATAACAATGATTTTAAATTCTAACCACTTCAACACAATAATATATACCAAATAGTGTTGTGTGCCAAGTTTCGTGCCAAACAAAGCAAGTTTGGGCTACTTTATGTGCGAAAGTGCCAAAAAAGCTTAAAAACACATCAAATCGCAACTTAACACGTAATTTCTATCATTTGACTATTATTTTCAATTCTAACCACTTCAACACAATAATATATACCAAAAAGTGTTTTGTTCCAAATTTCGTGCAAAACATACCAAATTTAAACTACTTTAATCGTGTAAGTGCCGAAAGAGCTTAAAAACCCTTAAAATCACACCAATAGAACGTAATTTCGAGCATATAACAATGATTTTAAATTCTAACCACTTCAACATAATAATATATACCAAATAGTGTTGTGTGCCAAGTTTCGTGCAAAACAAAGCAAGTTTGGGCTACTTTATGTGCGAAAGTACAAAAAAAGCTTAAAAACACATCAAATCGCAACTTAACACATAATTTCTATCATATGACTATTATTTTCAATTCTAACCACTTCAACACAATAATATATACCAAAGAGTGTGTTATTCCATGTTTCGTGCAAAACAAACCAAATTTAAGCTACTTTATTCGTGTAAGTGCCAAAAAAGCTTAAAAACCCTTAAAATCACACCTTTAGCACGTAATTTCTAGCATATAACTATGATTTTAAATTCTAACCACTTCAACACAATAATATATACCAAACAGTGTTGTGTGCCAAGTTTCCTGCAAAACAACGCAAGTTTGGGCTACTTTATGTGCGAAAGTGCCAAAAAAGCTTATAAACACATAAAATCGCAAGTTAACACGTAATTTCTATCATATGACTATTATTTTCAAATCTAACCACTTCAACACAATAATATATACCAAAGAGTGTTTTGTTCCATGTTTCGTGCAAAACAATCCAAATTTAAGCTACTTTATTCGTAAAAGTGCCAAAAAAGCTTAAAAACCCTTAAAATCACACCTTTAGAACGTAAATTCTAGCATATAACTATGATTTTAAATTATAACCACTTCAACACAATAATATATACCAAATAGTGTTGTGTGCCAAGTTACGTGCAAAACAAAGCAAGTTTCGGCTACTGTATGTGGGAAAGTGCCAAAAAACCTTAAAAACTCATAAAATCACAACTTAACACGTAATTTCTATCATATGACTATTATTTTCAATTCTAACCACTTCAACACAATAATATATACCAAAGAGTGTTTTTTTCCAAATTTCGTGCAAAACAAACCAAATTTAAGCTACTTTATTCGTGTAATTGCAAAAAAAGCTTAAAAACCCTTAAAATCATACCTTTAGCACGTAATTTCAAGCATATAACTATGATTTTTAATTCTAACCACTTCAACACAATAATATATACCAAATAGTGTTGTGTGCCAAGTTTCGTGCAAAACAAAGCAAGTTTGGGCTACTTTATGTGCGAAAGTGCCAAAAAGCTAAAAAACACATCAAATCGCAACTTAACACGTAATTTCTATCATATGACTATTATTTTCAATTCTAACCACTTCAACACAATAATATATACCAAAGAGTGTGTTATTCCATGTTTCGTGCAAAACAAACCAAATTTAAGCTACTTTATTCGTGTAAGTGCCAAAAAAGCTTAAAAACCCTTAAAATCACACCTTTAGCACGTAATTTCTAGCATATAACTATGATTTTAAATTCTAACCACTTCAACACAATAATATATACCAAACAGTGTTGTGTGCCAAGTTTCCTGCAAAACAACGCAAGTTTGGGCTACTTTATGTGCGAAAGTGCCAAAAAAGCTTATAAACATATAAAATCGCAAGTTAACACGTAATTTCTATCATATGACTATTATTTTCAAATCTAACCACTTCAACACAATAATATATACCAAAGAGTGTTTTGTTCCATGTTTCGTGCAAAAGAAACCAAATTTAAGCTACTTTATTCGTAAAAGTGCCAAAAAAGCTTAAAAACCCTTAAAATCACACCTTTAGAACGTAAATTCTAGCATATAACTATGATTTTAAATTCTAACCACTTCAACACAATAATATATACCAAATAGTGTTGTGTGCCAAGTTACGTGCAAAACAAAGCAAGTTTCGGCTACTGTGTGTGCGAAAGTGCCAAAAAACCTTAAAAACACATAAAATCACAACTTAACACGTAATTTCTATCATATGACTATTATTTTCAATTCTAACCACTTCAACACAATAATATATACCAAAGAGTGTTTTGTTCCAAATTTCGTGCAAAACAAACCAAATTTAAGCTACTTTATTCGTGTAATTGCCAAAAAAGCTTAAAAACCGTTAAAATCACACCTTTAGCACGTAATATCAAGCATATAACTATGATTTTTAATTCTAACCACTTCAACACAATAATATATACCAAATAGTGTTGTGTGCCAAGTTTCGTGCAAAACAAAGCAAGTTTGGGCTACTTTATGTGCGAAAGTGCCAAAAAAGCTTAAAAACACATCAAATCGCAACTTAACACGTAATTTCTATCATATGACTATTATTTTCAAATCTAACCACTTCAACACAATAATATATACCAAAGAGTGTGTTATTCCATGTTTCGTGCAAAACAAACCAAATCTAAGCTACTTTATTCGTGTAAGTGCAAAAAAAGCTTAAAAACCCTTAAAATCACACCTTTAGCACGTAATTTCTAGCATATAACTATCATTTTGAATTATAACCACTTCAACACAATAATATATACAAAACAGTGTTGTGTGCAAGGTTTCCTGCAAAACAACGCAAGTTTGGGCTACTTTATGTGCGAAAGTGCCAAAAAAGCTTATAAACACATAAAATCGCAAGTTAACACGTAATTTCTATCATATGACTATTATTTTCAAATCTAACCACTTCAGCACAATAATATATACCAAAGAGTGTTTTGTTCCATGTTTCGTGCAAAACAAACCAAATTTAAGCTACTTTATTCGTAAAAGTGCCAAAAAAGCTTAAAAACCCTTAAAATCACACCTTTAGAACGTAAATTCTAGCATATAACTATGATTTTAAATTCTAACCACTTCAACACAATAATATATACCAAAGAGTGTTGTGTGCCAAGTTACGTGCAAAACAAAGCAAGTTTCGGCTACTGTATGTGCGAAAGTGCCAAAAAACCTTAAAAACACATAAAATCACAACTTAACACGTAATTTCTATCATATGACTATTATTTTCAATTCTAACCACTTCAACACAATAATATATACCAAAGAGTGTTTTGTTCCAAATTTCGTGCAAAACAAACCAAATTTAAGCTACTTTATTTGTGTAAGTGCCAAAAAAGCTTAAAAACCCTTAAAATCACACCTTTAGCACGTAATTTCAAGCATATAACAATGATTTTAAATTCTAACCACTTCAACACAATAATATATACCAAATAGTGTTGTGTGCCAAGTTTCGTGCCAAACAAAGTAAGTTTGGGCTACTTTATGTGCGAAAGTGCCAAAAAAGCTTAAAAACACATCAAATCGCAACTTAACACGTAATTTCTATCATTTGACTATTATTTTCAATTCTAACCACTTCAACACAATAATATATACCAAAAAGTGTTTTGTTCCAAATTTCGTGCAAAACATACCAAATTTAAGCTACTTTAATCGTGTAAGTGCCGAAAGAGCTTAAAAACCCTTAAAATCACACCTATAGAACGTAATTTCGAGCATATAATAACGATTTTAAATTCTAACCACTTCAACATAATAATATATACCAAATAGTGTTGTGTGCGAGGTTTCGTGCAAAACAAAGCAAGTTTGGGCTACTTTATGTGCGAAAGTACAAAAAAAGCTTAAAAACACATCAAATCGCAACTTAACACATAATTTCTATCATATGACTAGTATTTTCAATTCTAACCACTTCAACACAATAATATATACCAAAGAGTGTGTTATTCCATGTTTCGTGCAAAACAAACCAAAGTTAAGCTACTTTATTCGTGTAAGTGCCAAAAAAGCTTAAAAACCCTTAAAATCACACCTTTAGCACGTAATTTCTAGCATATAACTATCATTTTAAATTCTAACCACTTCAACACAATAATATATACCAAATAGTGTTGTGTGCCAAGTTTCATGCAAAACAACGCAAGTTTGGGCAACTTTATGTGCGAAAGTGCCAAAAAAGCTTATAAACACATAAAATCGCAATTTAAAACGTAATTTCTATCATATGACTATTATTTTCAAATCTAACCACTTCAACACAATAATATATACCAAACAGTGTGTTATTCCATGTTTCGTGCAAAAAAAACCAAATTTAAGCTACTTTATTCGTGTAAGTGCCAAAAAAGCTTAAAAACCCTTAAAATCACACCTTTAGCACGTAATTTCTAGCATATAACTATCATTTTAAATTCTAACCACTTCAACACAATAATATATACCAAACAGTGTTGTGTGCCAAGTTTCCTGCAAAACAACGCAAGTTTGGGCTACTTTATGTGCGAAAGTGCCAAAAAAGCTTATAAACACATAAAATCGCACGTTAACACGTAATTTCTATCATATGACTATTATTTTCAAATCCAACCACTTGAACACAATAATATATACCAAAGAGTGTTTTGTTCCATGCTTCGTGCAAAACAAACCAAATTTAAGCTACTTTATTCGTGTAAGTGCCAAAAAAGCTTAAAAACCCTTAAAATCACAACTTTAGAATGTAAATTCTAGCATATAACTATGATTTTAAATTCTAACCACTTAAACACAATAATATATACCTAATAGTGTTGTGTGCCAAGTTACGTGCAAAACAAAGCAAGTTTCGGCTACTTTATGTGCGAAAGTGCCAAAAAAGCATAAAAACACATAAAATCACAACTTAACATGTAATTTCTATCATATGACTATTATTTTCAATTCTAACCACTTCAACACAATAATATATACCAAATAGTGTTGTGTGCCAAGTTTCGTGCAAAACAAAGCAAGTTTGGGCTTCTTTATGTGCGAAAGTGCCAAAAAAGCTTAAAAACGCATAAAATCGCAACTTAACACGTAATTTCTGTCATATGACTATTATCTTGAATTCTAACCACTTCAACACAATAATATATACCAAAGAGTGTTTTGTTCCATGTTTCGTGCAAAACAAACCAAATTTAAGCTAATTTATTCGTGTAAGTGCCAAAAAAGCTTAAAAACCCTTAAAATCACACCTTAAGCACGTAATTTCAAGCATATAACTATGATTTTTAATTCTAACCACTTCAACACAATAATATATACCAAATAGTGTTGTGTGCCAAGTTTCGTGCAAAACAAAGCAAGTTTGGGCTACTTTATGTGCGAAAGTACAAAAAAAGCTTAAAAACACATCAAATCGCAACTTAACACATAATTTCTATCATATGACTAGTATTTTCAATTCTAACCACTTCAACACAATAATATATACCAAAGAGTGTGTTATTCCATGTTTCGTGCAAAACAAACAAAATTTAAGCTACTTTATTCGTGTAAGTGCCAAAAAAGCATAAAAACCCTTAAAATCACACCCTTAGCACGTAGTTTCTAGCATATAACTATCATTTTGAATTATAACCACTTCAACACAATAATATATACAGAACAGTGTTGTGTGCAAGGTTTCCTGCAAAACAACGCAAGTTTGGGCTACTTTATGTGCGAAAGTGCCAAAAAAGCTTATAAACACATAAAATCGCAATTTAACACGTAATTTCTATCATATGACTATTATTTTCAAATCTAACCACTTCAACACAATAATATATACCAAAGAGTGTTTTGTTCCATGTTTTGTGCAAAACAAACCAAATTTAAGCTACTTTATTCGTGTAAGTGCCAAAAAAGCTTAAAAACCCTTAAAATCACACCTTTAGAATGTAAATTCTAGCATATAACTATGATTTCAAGTTCTAACCACTTCAACACAATAATATATACCTAATAGTGTTGTGTGCCAAGTTACGTGCAAAACAACGCAAGTTTCAGCTACTTTATGTGCGAAAGTGCCAAAAAAGCTTTAAAACACATAAAATCACAACTTAACACGTAATTTCTATCATATGACTATTATTTTCAATTCTAACCACTTCAACACAATAATATATAC
>NC_080050.1:34232664-34274802 GCF_026212465.1 Amaranthus tricolor | reverse complement strand
TTCAACACAATAATATATACCAAAGAGTGTTTTGTTCCAAATTTCGTGCAAAACATACCAAATTTAAGCTACTTTAATCGTGTAAGTGCCAAAAAAGCTTAAAAACCCTTAAAATCACACCTATAGAACGTAATTTCGAGCATATAACAATGATTTTAAATTCTAACCACTTCAACATAATAATATATACCAAATAGTGTTGTGTGCCAGGTTTCGTGCAAAACAAAGCAAGTTTGGGCTACTTTATGTGCGAAAGTGCCAAAAAAGCTTAAAAACACATCAAATCGCAACTTAACACATAATTTCTATCATATGACTATTATTTTCAAATCTAACCACTTCAACACAATAATATATACCAAAGAGTGTGTTATTCCATGTTTCGTGCAAAACAAACCAAATTTAAGCTACTTTATTCGTGTAAGTGCCAAAAAAGCTTAAAAACCCTTAAAATCACACCTTTAGCACGTAATTTCTAGCATATAACTATCATTTTGAATTATAACCACTTCAACACAATAATATATACAGAACAGTGTTGTGTGCAAGGTTTCCTGCTAAACAACGCAAGTTTGGGCTACTTTATGTGCGAAAGTGCCAAAAAAGCTTATAAACACATAAAATCGCAATTTAACACGTAATTTCTATCATATGACTATTATTTTCAAATCTAACAACTTCAACACAATAATATATACCAAAGAGTGTTTTGTTCCATGTTTTGTGCCAAACAAACCAAATTTAAGCTACTTTATTCGTGTAAGTGCCAAAAAAGCTTAAAAACCCTTAAAATCACACCTTTAGAATGTAAATTCTAGCATATAACTATGATTTCAAATTCTAACCACTTCAACACAATAATATATACCTAATAGTGTTGTGTGCCAAGTTACGTGCAAAATAACGCAAGTTTCGGCTACTTTATGTGCGAAAGTGCCAAAAAAGCTTTAAAACACATAAAATCACAACTTAACACGTAATTTCTATCATATGACTATTATTTTCAATTCAAACAACTTCAACACAATAATATATACCAAAGAGTGTTTTGTTCAAAATTTCGTGCAAAACAAACCAAATTTAAGCTACTTTATTCGTGTAAGTGCCAAAAAAGCTTAAAAACCCTTAAAATCACACCTTAAGCACGTAATTTCAAGCATATAACTATGATTTTTAATTCTAACCACTTCAACACAATAATATATACCAAATAGTGTTGTGTGCCAAGTTTCGTGCAAAACAAAGCAAGTTTGGGCTTCTTTATGTGCGAAAGTGCCAAAAAAGCTTAAAAACGCATAAAATCGCAACTTAACACGTAATTTCTGTCATATCACTATTATCTTGAATTCTAACCACTTCAACACAATAATATATACCAAAGAGTGTTTTGTTCCATGTTTCGTGCAAAACAAACCAAATTTAAGCTACTTTATTCGTGTAAGTGCCGAAAGAGCTTAAAAACCCTTTAAATCACACCTATAGAACGTAATTTCGAGCATATAACAATGATTTTAAATTCTAACCACTTCAACATAATAATGTATACCAAATAGTGTTGTGTGCCAAGTTTCGTGCAAAACAAAGCAAGTTTGGGATACTTTATGTGCGAAAGTGCCAAAAAAGCTTAAAAACACATCAAATCGCAACTTAACACATAATTTCTATCATATGACTATTATTTTCAATTCTAACCACTTCAACACAATAATATATACCAAAGAGTGTGTTATTCCATGTTTCGTGCAAAACAAACCAAAGTTAAGCTACTTTATCCGTGTAAGTGCCAAAAAAGCTTAAAAACCCTTAAAATCACACATTTAGCACGTAATTTCTAGCATATAACTATCATTTTAAATTCTAACCACTTCAACACAATAATATATACCAAACAGTGTTGTGTGCCAAGTTTCCTGCAAAACAACGCAAGTTTGGGCTACTTTATGTGCGAAAGTGCCAAAAAAGCTTATAAACACATAAAATCGCAATTTAAAACGTAATTTCTATCATATGACTATTATTTTCAAATCGAACCACTTCAACACAATAATATATACCAAAGAGTGTGTTATTCCATGTTTCGTGCAAAAAAAACCAAATTTAAGCTACTTTATTCGTTTAAGTGCCAAAAAAGCATAAAAACCCTTAAAATCACACCTTTAGCACGTAATTTCTAGCATATAACTATCATTTTAAATTCTAACCACTTCAACACAATAATATATACCAAACAGTGTTGTGTGCCAAGTTTCCTGCAAAACAACGCAAATTTGGGCTACTTTATGTGCGAAAGTGCCAAAAAAGCTTATAAACACATAAAATCGCACGTTAACACGTAATTTCTATCATATGACTATTATTTTCAAATCCAACCACTTCAACACAATAATATATACCAAAGAGTGTTTTGTTCCATGTTTCGTGCAAAACAAACCAAATTTAAGCTACTTTATTCGTGTAAGTACCAAAAAAGCTTAAAAACCCTTAAAATCACAGCTTTAGAATGTAAATTCTAGCATATAACTATGATTTTAAATTCTAACCACTTAAAAACAATAATATATACCAAATAGTGTTGTGTGCCAAGTTACGTGCAAAACAACGCAAGTTTCGGCTACTTTATGTGCGAAAGTGCCAAAAAAGCTTAAAAACACATAAAATCACAACTTAACACGTAATTTCTATCATATGACTATTATTTTCAATTCTAACCACTTCAACACAATAATATATACCAAAGAGTGTTTTGTTCCATGTTTCGTGCAAAACAAACCAAATTTAAGCTACTTTATTCGTGTAAGTGCCAAAAAAGCTTAAAAACCCTTAAAATCACACCTTTAGAATGTAAATTCTAGCATATAACTATGATTTTAAATTCTAACCACTTAAACACAATAATATATACCTAATAGTGTTGTGTGCCAAGTTACGTGCAAAACAACGCAAGTTTCGGCTACTTTATGTGCGAAAGTGCCAAAAAAGCATAAAAACACATAAAATCACAACTTAACACGTATTTTCTATCATATGACTATTATTTTCAATTCTAACCACTTCAACACAATAATATATACCAAAGAGTGTTTTGTTCCAAATTTCGTGCAAAACATACCAAATTTAAGCTACTTTAATCGTGTAAGTGCCAAAAAAGCTTAAAAACCCTTAAAATCACACCTATAGAACGTAATTTCGAGCATATAACAATGATTTTAAATTCTAACCACTTCAACATAATAATATATACCAAATAGTGTTGTGTGCCAGGTTTCGTGCAAAACAAAGCAAGTTTGGGCTACTTTATGTGCGAAAGTGCCAAAAAAGCTTAAAAACACATCAAATCGCAACTTAACACATAATTTCTATCATATGACTATTATTTTCAAATCTAACCACTTCAACACAATAATATATACCAAAGAGTGTGTTATTCCATGTTTCGTGCAAAACAAACCAAATTTAAGCTACTTTATTCGTGTAAGTGCCAAAAAAGCTTAAAAACCCTTAAAATCACACCTTTAGCACGTAATTTCTAGCATATAACTATCATTTTGAATTATAACCACTTCAACACAATAATATATACAGAACAGTGTTGTGTGCAAGGTTTCCTGCTAAACAACGCAAGTTTGGGCTACTTTATGTGCGAAAGTGCCAAAAAAGCTTATAAACACATAAAATCGCAATTTAACACGTAATTTCTATCATATGACTATTATTTTCAAATCTAACAACTTCAACACAATAATATATACCAAAGAGTGTTTTGTTCCATGTTTTGTGCAAAACAAACCAAATTTAAGCTACTTTATTCGTGTAAGTGCCAAAAAAGCTTAAAAACCCTTAAAATCACACCTTTAGAATGTAAATTCTAGCATATAACTATGATTTCAAATTCTAACCACTTCAACACAATAATATATACCTAATAGTGTTGTGTGCCAAGTTACGTGCAAAACAACGCTAGTTTCGGCTACTTTATGTGCGAAAGTGCCAAAAAAGCTTAAAAACACATAAAATCACAACTTAACACGTAATTTCTATCATATGACTATTATTTTCAATTCTAACCACTTCAACACAATAATATATACCAAAGAGTGTTTTGTTCAAAATTTCGTGCAAAACAAACCAAATTTAAGCTACTTTATTCGTGTAAGTGCCAAAAAAGCTTAAAAACCCTTAAAATCACACCTTAAGCACGTAATTTCAAGCATATAACTATGATTTTTAATTCTAACCACTTCAACACAATAATATATACCAAATAGTGTTGTGTGCCAAGTTTCGTGCAAAACAAAGCAAGTTTGGGCTACTTTATGTGCGAAAGTACCAAAAAAGCTTAAAAACACATCAAATCGCAACTTAACACGTAATTTCTATCATATGACTATTATTTTCAATTCTAACCACTTCAACACAATAACATATACCAAAAAGTGCTTTGTTCCAAATTTCGTGCAAAACATACCAAATTTAAGCTAATTTATTCGTGTAAGTGCCAAAAAAGATTAAAAACCCTTAAAATCACACCTATAGAACGTAATTTCGAGCATATAACAATGATTTTAAATTCCAACCACTTCAACACATTAATATATACCAAATAGTGTTGTGTGCCATGTTTCGTGCCAAACAAAGCAAGTTTGGGCTACTTTATGTGCGAAAGTGCCAAAAAAGCTTAAAAACACATCAAATCGCAACTTAACACGTAATTTCTATCATTTGACTATTATTTTCAATTCTAACCACTTCAACACAATAATATATACCAAAGAGTGTGTTATTCCATGTTTCGTGCAAAACAAACCAAATTTAAGCTACTTTATTCGTGTAAGTACCAAAAAAGCTTAAAAACCCTTAAAATCACACCTTTAGAATGTAAATTCTAGCATATAACTATGATTTTAAATTCTAACCACTTCAACACAATAATATATACCAAACAGTGTTGTGTGCCAAGTTTCCTGCAAAACAACGCAAGTTTGGGCTACTTTATGTGCGAAAGTGCCAAAAAAGCTTAAAAACATATCAAATCGCAACTTAACACGTAATTTCTATCATATGACTATTATTTTCAATTCTAACCACTTCAACACAATAATATATACCAAAAAGTGCTTTGTTCCAAATTTCGTGCAAAACATACCAAATTTAAGCTAATTTATTCGTGTAAGTGCCAAAAAAGATTAAAAACCCTTAAAATCACACCTATAGAACGTAATTTCGAGCATATAACAATGATTTTAAATTCCAACCACTTCAACACATTAATATATACCAAATAGTGTTGTGTGCCATGTTTCGTGCCAAACAAAGCAAGTTTGGGCTACTTTATGTGCGAAAGTGCCAAAAAAGCTTAAAAACACATCAAATCGCAACTTAACACGTAATTTCTATCATTTGACTATTATTTTCAATTCTAACCACTTCAACACAATAATATATACCAAAAAGTGTTTTGTTCCAAATTTCGTGCAAAACATACCAAATTTAAGCTACTTTAATCGTGTAAGTGCCGAAAGAGCTTAAAAACCCTTTAAATCACACCTATAGAACGTAATTTCGAGCATATAACAATGATTTTAAATTCTAACCACTTCAACATAATAATATATACCAAATAGTGTTGTGTGCCAAGTTTCGTGCAAAACAAAGCAAGTTTGAGCTACTTTATGTGCGAAAGTGCCAAAAAAGCTTAAAAACACATCAAATCGCAACTTAACACATAATTTCTATCATATGACTATTATTTTCAATTCTAACCACTTCAACACAATAATATATACCAAAGAGTGTGTTATTCCATGTTTCGTGCAAAACAAACCAAAGTTAAGCTACTTTATTCGTGTAAGTGCCAAAAAAGCTTAAAAACCCTTAAAATCACACATTTAGCACGTAATTTCTAGCATATAACTATCATTTTAAATTCTAACCACTTCAACACAATAATATATACCAAACAGTGTTGTGTGCCAAGTTTCCTGCAAAACAACGCAAGTTTGGGCTACTTTATGTGCGAAAGTGCCAAAAAAGCTTATAAACACATAAAATCGCAATTTAAAACGTAATTTCTATCATATGACTATTATTTTCAAATCGAACCACTTCAACACAATAATATATACCAAAGAGTGTGTTATTCCATGTTTCGTGCAAAAAAAACCAAATTTAAGCTACTTTATTCGTTTAAGTGCCAAAAAAGCATAAAAACCCTTAAAATCACACCTTTAGCACGGAATTTCTAGCATATAACTATCATTTTAAATTCTAACCACTTCAACACAATAATATATACCAAACAGTGTTGTGTGCCAAGTTTCCTGCAAAACAACGCAAGTTTGGGCTACTTTATGTGCGAAAGTGCCAAAAAAGCTTATAAACACATAAAATCGCACGTTAACACGTAATTTCTATCATATGACTATTATTTTCAAATCCAACCACTTTAACACAATAATATGTACCAAAGAGTGTTTTGTTCCATGTTTCGTGCAAAACAAACCAAATTTAAGCTACTTTATTCGTGTAAGTACCAAAAAAGCTTAAAAACCCTTAAAATCACAGCTTTAGAATGTAAATTCTAGCATATAACAATGATTTTAAATTCTAACCACTTAAAAACAATAATATATACCAAATAGTGTTGTGTGCCAAGTTACGTGCAAAACAACGCAAGTTTCGGCTACTTTATGTGCGAAAGTGCCAAAAAAGCTTAAAAACACATAAAATCACAACTTAACACGTAATTTCTATCATATGACTATTATTTTCAATTCTAACCACTTCAACACAATAATATATACCAAAAAGTGTTTTGTTCCAAATTTCGTGCAAAACATACCAAATTTAAGCTACTTTAATCGTGTAAGTGCCAAAAAAGCTTAAAAACCCTTAAAATCACACCTATAGAACGTAATTTCGAGCATATAACAATGATTTTAAATTCTAACCACTTCAACATAATAATATATACCAAATAGTGTTGTGTGCCAGGTTTCGGGCAAAACAAAGCAAGTTTGGGCTACTTTATGTGCGAAAGTGCCAAAAAAGCTTAAAAACACATCAAATCGCAACTTAACACATAATTTCTATCATATGACTATTATTTTCAAATCTAACCACTTCAACACAATAATATATACCAAAGAGTGTGTTATTCCATGTTTCGTGCAAAACAAACCAAATTTAAGCTACTTTATTCGTGTAAGTGCCAAAAAAGCTTAAAAACCCTTAAAATCACACCTTTAGCACGTAATTTCTAGCATATAACTATCATTTTGAATTATAACCACTTCAACACAATAATATATACAGAACAGTGTTGTGTGCAAGGTTTCATGCAAAACAACGCAAGTTTGGGCTACTTTATGTGCGAAAGTGCCAAAAAAGCTTATAAACACATAAAATCGCAATTTAACACGTAATTTCTATCATATGACTATTATTTTCAAATCTAACAACTTCAACACAATAATATATACCAAAGAGTGTTTTGTTCCATGTTTTGTGCAAAACAAACCAAATTTAAGCTACTTTATTCGTGTAAGTGCCAAAAAAGCTTAAAAACCCTTAAAATCACACTTTTAGAATGTAAATTCTAGCATATAACTATGATTTCAAATTCTAACCACTTCAACACAATAATATATACCTAATAGTGTTGTGTGCCAAGTTACGTGCAAAACAACGCTAGTTTCGGCTACTTTATGTGCGAAAGTGCCAAAAAAGCTTAAAAACACATAAAATCACAACTTAACACGTAATTTCTATCATATGACTATTATTTTCAATTCTAACCACTTCAACACAATAATATATACCAAAGAGTGTTTTGTTCAAAATTTCGTGCAAAACAAACCAAATTTAAGCTACTTTATTCGTGTAAGTGCCAAAAAAGCTTAAAAACCCTTAAAATCACACCTTAAGCACGTAATTTCAAGCATATAACTATGATTTTTAATTCTAACCACTTCAACACAATAATATATACCAAATAGTGTTGTGTGCCAAGTTTCGTGCAAAACAAAGCAAGTTTGGGCTACTTTATGTGCGAAAGTACCAAAAAAGCTTAAAAACACATCAAATCGCAACTTAACACGTAATTTCTATCATATGACTATTATTTTCAATTCTAACCACTTCAACACAATAACATATACCAAAAAGTGCTTTGTTCCAAATTTCGTGCAAAACATACCAAATTTAAGCTAATTTATTCGTGTAAGTGCCAAAAAAGATTAAAAACCCTTAAAATCACACCTATAGAACGTAATTTCGAGCATATAACAATGATTTTAAATTCCAACCACTTCAACACATTAATATATACCAAATAGTGTTGTGTGCCATGTTTCGTGCCAAACAAAGCAAGTTTGGGCTACTTTATGTGCGAAAGTGCCAAAAAAGCTTAAAAACACATCAAATCGCAACTTAACACGTAATTTCTATCATTTGACTATTATTTTCAATTCTAACCACTTCAACACAATAATATATACCAAAGAGTGTGTTATTCCATGTTTCGTGCAAAACAAACCAAATTTAAGCTACTTTATTCGTGTAAGTACCAAAAAAGCTTAAAAACCCTTAAAATCACACCTTTAGAATGTAAATTCTAGCATATAACTATGATTTTAAATTCTAACCACTTCAACACAATAATATATACCAAACAGTGTTGTGTGCCAAGTTTCCTGCAAAACAACGCAAGTTTGGGCTACTTTATGTGCGAAAGTGCCAAAAAAGCTTAAAAACATATCAAATCGCAACTTAACACGTAATTTCTATCATATGACTATTATTTTCAATTCTAACCACTTCAACACAATAATATATACCAAAAAGTGCTTTGTTCCAAATTTCGTGCAAAACATACCAAATTTAAGCTAATTTATTCGTGTAAGTGCCAAAAAAGATTAAAAACCCTTAAAATCACACCTATAGAACGTAATTTCGAGCATATAACAATGATTTTAAATTCCAACCACTTCAACACATTAATATATACCAAATAGTGTTGTGTGCCATGTTTCGTGCCAAACAAAGCAAGTTTGGGCTACTTTATGTGCGAAAGTGCCAAAAAAGCTTAAAAACACATCAAATCGCAACTTAACACGTAATTTCTATCATTTGACTATTATTTTCAATTCTAACCACTTCAACACAATAATATATACCAAAAAGTGTTTTGTTCCAAATTTCGTGCAAAACATACCAAATTTAAGCTACTTTAATCGTGTAAGTGCCGAAAGAGCTTAAAAACCCTTTAAATCACACCTATAGAACGTAATTTCGAGCATATAACAATGATTTTAAATTCTAACCACTTCAACATAATAATATATACCAAATAGTGTTGTGTGCCAAGTTTCGTGCAAAACAAAGCAAGTTTGAGCTACTTTATGTGCGAAAGTGCCAAAAAAGCTTAAAAACACATCAAATCGCAACTTAACACATAATTTCTATCATATGACTATTATTTTCAATTCTAACCACTTCAACACAATAATATATACCAAAGAGTGTGTTATTCCATGTTTCGTGCAAAACAAACCAAAGTTAAGCTACTTTATTCGTGTAAGTGCCAAAAAAGCTTAAAAACCCTTAAAATCACACATTTAGCACGTAATTTCTAGCATATAACTATCATTTTAAATTCTAACCACTTCAACACAATAATATATACCAAACAGTGTTGTGTGCCAAGTTTCCTGCAAAACAACGCAAGTTTGGGCTACTTTATGTGCGAAAGTGCCAAAAAAGCTTATAAACACATAAAATCGCAATTTAAAACGTAATTTCTATCATATGACTATTATTTTCAAATCGAACCACTTCAACACAATAATATATACCAAAGAGTGTGTTATTCCATGTTTCGTGCAAAAAAAACCAAATTTAAGCTACTTTATTCGTTTAAGTGCCAAAAAAGCATAAAAACCCTTAAAATCACACCTTTAGCACGGAATTTCTAGCATATAACTATCATTTTAAATTCTAACCACTTCAACACAATAATATATACCAAACAGTGTTGTGTGCCAAGTTTCCTGCAAAACAACGCAAGTTTGGGCTACTTTATGTGCGAAAGTGCCAAAAAAGCTTATAAACACATAAAATCGCACGTTAACACGTAATTTCTATCATATGACTATTATTTTCAAATCCAACCACTTTAACACAATAATATGTACCAAAGAGTGTTTTGTTCCATGTTTCGTGCAAAACAAACCAAATTTAAGCTACTTTATTCGTGTAAGTACCAAAAAAGCTTAAAAACCCTTAAAATCACAGCTTTAGAATGTAAATTCTAGCATATAACAATGATTTTAAATTCTAACCACTTAAAAACAATAATATATACCAAATAGTGTTGTGTGCCAAGTTACGTGCAAAACAACGCAAGTTTCGGCTACTTTATGTGCGAAAGTGCCAAAAAAGCTTAAAAACACATAAAATCACAACTTAACACGTAATTTCTATCATATGACTATTATTTTCAATTCTAACCACTTCAACACAATAATATATACCAAAAAGTGTTTTGTTCCAAATTTCGTGCAAAACATACCAAATTTAAGCTACTTTAATCGTGTAAGTGCCAAAAAAGCTTAAAAACCCTTAAAATCACACCTATAGAACGTAATTTCGAGCATATAACAATGATTTTAAATTCTAACCACTTCAACATAATAATATATACCAAATAGTGTTGTGTGCCAGGTTTCGGGCAAAACAAAGCAAGTTTGGGCTACTTTATGTGCGAAAGTGCCAAAAAAGCTTAAAAACACATCAAATCGCAACTTAACACATAATTTCTATCATATGACTATTATTTTCAAATCTAACCACTTCAACACAATAATATATACCAAAGAGTGTGTTATTCCATGTTTCGTGCAAAACAAACCAAATTTAAGCTACTTTATTCGTGTAAGTGCCAAAAAAGCTTAAAAACCCTTAAAATCACACCTTTAGCACGTAATTTCTAGCATATAACTATCATTTTGAATTATAACCACTTCAACACAATAATATATACAGAACAGTGTTGTGTGCAAGGTTTCATGCAAAACAACGCAAGTTTGGGCTACTTTATGTGCGAAAGTGCCAAAAAAGCTTATAAACACATAAAATCGCAATTTAACACGTAATTTCTATCATATGACTATTATTTTCAAATCTAACCACTTCAACACAATAATATATACCAAAGAGTGTTTTGTTCCATGTTTCGTGCAAAACAAACCAAATTTAAGCTACTTTATTCGTGTAAGTGCCAAAAAAAAGCTTAAAAAACCCTTAAAATCACACCTTTAGAATGTAAATTCTAGCATATAACTATGATTTTAAATTCTAACCACTTCAACACAATAATATATACCAAACAGTGTTGTGTGCCAAGTTTCCTGCAAAACAACGCAAGTTTGGGCTACTTTATGTGCGAAAGTGCCAAAAAAGCTTAAAAACATATCAAATCGCAACTTAACACGTAATTTCTATCATATGACTATTATTTTCAATTCTAACCACTTCAACACAATAATATATACCAAAAAGTGCTTTGTTCCAAATTTCGTGCAAAACATACCAAATTTAAGCTAATTTATTCGTGTAAGTGCCAAAAAAGATTAAAAACCCTTAAAATCACACCTATAGAACGTAATTTCGAGCATATAACAATGATTTTAAATTCCAACCACTTCAACACATTAATATATACCAAATAGTGTTGTGTGCCATGTTTCGTGCCAAACAAAGCAAGTTTGGGCTACTTTATGTGCGAAAGTGCCAAAAAAGCTTAAAAACACATCAAATCGCAACTTAACACATAATTTCTATCATATGACTATTATTATCAATTCTAACCACTTCAACACAATAATATATACCAAAGAGTGTGTTATTCCATGTTTCGTGCAAAACAAACCAAAGTTAAGCTACTTTATTCGTGTAAGTGCCAAAAAAGCTTAAAAACCCTTAAAATCACACATTTAGCACGTAATTTCTAGCATATAACTATCATTTTAAATTCTAACCACTTCAACACAATAATATATACCAAACAGTGTTGTGTGCCAAGTTTCCTGCAAAACAACGCAAGTTTGGGCTACTTTATGTGCGAAAGTGCCAAAAAAGCTTATAAACACATAAAATCGCAATTTAAAACGTAATTTCTATCATATGACTATTATTTTCAAATCGAACCACTTCAACACAATAATATATACCAAAGAGTGTGTTATTCCATGTTTCGTGCAAAAAAAAACCAAATTTAAGCTACTTTATTCGTTTAAGTGCCAAAAAAGCATAAAAACCCTTAAAATCACACCTTTAGCACGTAATTTCTAGCATATAACTATCATTTTAAATTCTAACCACTTCAACACAATAATATATACCAAACAGTGTTGTGTGCCAAGCTTCCTGCAAAACAACGCAAGTTTGGGCTACTTTATGTGCGAAAGTGCCAAAAAAGCTTATAAACACATAAAATCGCACGTTAACACGTAATTTCTATCATATGACTATTATTTTCAAATCCAACCACTTCAACACAATAATATATACCAAAGAGTGTTTTGTTCCATGTTTCGTGCAAAACAAACCAAATTTAAGCTACTTTATTCGTGTAAGTACCAAAAAAGCTTAAAAACCCTTAAAATCACAGCTTTAGAATGTAAATTCTAGCATATAACTATGATTTTAAATTCTAACCACTTAAAAACAATAATCTATACCAAATAGTGTTGTGTGCCAAGTTACGTGCAAAACAACGCAAGTTTCGGCTACTTTATGTGCGAAAGTGCCAAAAAAGCTTAAAAACACATAAAATCACAACTTAACACGTAATTTCTATCATATGACTATTATTTTCAATTCTAACCACTTCAACACAATAATATATACCAAAAAGTGTTTTGTTCCAAATTTCGTGCAAAACATACCAAATTTAAGCTACTTTAATCGTGTAAGTGCCAAAAAAGCTTAAAAACCCTTAAAATCACACCTATAGAACGTAATTTCGAGCATATAACAATGATTTTAAATTCTAACCACTTCAACATAATAATATATACCAAATAGTGTTGTGTGCCAGGTTTCGGGCAAAACAAAGCAAGTTTGGGCTACTTTATGTGCGAAAGTGCCAAAAAAGCTTAAAAACACATCAAATCGCAACTTAACACATAATTTCTATCATATGACTATTATTTTCAAATCTAACCACTTCAACACAATAATATATACCAAAGAGTGTGTTATTCCATGTTTCGTGTAAAACAAACCAAATTTAAGCTACTTTATTCGTGTAAGTGCCAAAAAAGCTTAAAAACCCTTAAAATCACACCTTTAGCACGTAATTTCTAGCATATAACTATCATTTTGAATTATAACCACTTCAACACAATAATATATACAGAACAGTGTTGTGTGCAAGGTTTCATGCAAAACAACGCAAGTTTGGGCTACTTTATGTGCGAAAGTGCCAAAAAAGCTTATAAACACATAAAATCGCAATTTAACACGTAATTTCTATCATATGACTATTATTTTCAAATCTAACCACTTCAACACAATAATATATACCAAAGAGTGTTTTGTTCCATGTTTCGTGCAAAACAAACCAAATTTAAGCTACTTTATTCGTGTAAGTGCCAAAAAAAGCTTAAAAACCCTTAAAATCACACCTTTAGAATGTAAATTCTAGCATATAACTATGATTTTAAATTCTAACCACTTCAACACAATAATATATACCAAACAGTGTTGTGTGCCAAGTTTCCTGCAAAACAACGCAAGTTTGGGCTACTTTATGTGCGAAAGTGCCAAAAAACCTTAAAAACATATCAAATCGCAACTTAACACGTAATTTCTATCATATGACTATTATTTTCAATTCTAACCACTTCAACACAATAATATATACCAAAAAGTGCTTTGTTCCAAATTTCGTGCAAAACATACCAAATTTAAGCTAATTTATTCGTGTAAGTGCCAAAAAAGATTAAAAACCCTTAAAATCACACCTATAGAACGTAATTTCGAGCATATAACAATGATTTTAAATTCCAACCACTTCAACACATTAATATATACCAAATAGTGTTGTGTGCCATGTTTCGTGCCAAACAAAGCAAGTTTGGGCTACTTTATGTGCGAAAGTGCCAAAAAAGCTTAAAAACACATCAAATCGCAACTTAACACGTAATTTCTATCATTTGACTATTATTTTCAATTCTAACCACTTCAACACAATAATATATACCAAAAAGTGTTTTGTTCCAAATTTCGTGCAAAACATACCAAATTTAAGCTACTTTAATCGTGTAAGTGCCGAAAGAGCTTAAAAACCCTTTAAATCACACCTATAGAACGTAATTTCGAGCATATAACAATGATTTTAAATTCTAACCACTTCAACATAATAATATATACCAAATAGTGTTGTGTGCCAAGTTTCGTGCAAAACAAAGCAAGTTTGAGCTACTTTATGTGCGAAAGTGCCAAAAAAGCTTAAAAACACATCAAATCGCAACTTAACACATAATTTCTATCATATGACTATTATTTTCAATTCTAACCACTTCAACACAATAATATATACCAAAGAGTGTGTTATTCCATGTTTCGTGCAAAACAAACCAAAGTTAAGCTACTTTATTCGTGTAAGTGCCAAAAAAGCTTAAAAACCCTTAAAATCACACATTTAGCACGTAATTTCTAGCATATAACTATCATTTTAAATTCTAACCACTTCAACACAATAATATATACCAAACAGTGTTGTGTGCCAAGTTTCCTGCAAAACAACGCAAGTTTGGGCTACTTTATGTGCGAAAGTGCCAAAAAAGCTTATAAACACATAAAATCGCACGTTAACACGTAATTTCTATCATATGACTATTATTTTCAAATCCAACCACTTCAACACAATAATATATACCAAAGAGTGTTTTGTTCCATGTTTCGTGCAAAACAAACCAAATTTAAGCTACTTTATTCGTGTAAGTAAAAAAAAAGCTTAAAAACCCTTAAAATCACAGCTTTAGAATGTAAATTCTAGCATATAACAATGATTTTAAATTCTAACCACTTAAAAACAATAATATATACCAAATAGTGTTGTGTGCCAAGTTACGTGCAAAACAACGCAAGTTTCGGCTACTTTATGTGCGAAAGTGCCAAAAAAGCTTAAAAACACATAAAATCACAACTTAACACGTAATTTCTATCATATGACTATTATTTTCAATTCTAACCACTTCAACACAATAATATATACCAAAAAGTGTTTTGTTCCAAATTTCGTGCAAAACATACCAAATTTAAGCTACTTTAATCGTGTAAGTGCCAAAAAAGCTTAAAAACCTTAAAATCACACCTATAGAACGTAATTTCGAGCATATAACAATGATTTTAAATTCTAACCACTTCAACATAATAATATATACCAAATAGTGTTGTGTGCCAGGTTTCGTGCAAAACAAAGCAAGTTTGGGCTACTTTATGTGCGAAAGTGCCAAAAAAGCTTAAAAACACATCAAATCGCAACTTAACACATAATTTCTATCATATGACTATTATTTTCAAATCTAACCACTTCAACACAATAATATATACCAAAGAGTGTGTTATTCCATGTTTCGTGCAAAACAAACCAAATTTAAGCTACTTTATTCGTGTAAGTGCCAAAAAAGCTTAAAAACCCTTAAAATCACACATTTAGCACGTAATTTCTAGCATATAACTATCATTTTGAATTATAACCACTTCAACACAATAATATATACAGAACAGTGTTGTGTGCAAGGTTTCATGCAAAACAACGCAAGTTTGGGCTACTTTATGTGCGAAAGTGCCAAAAAAGCTTATAAACACATAAAATCGCAATTTAACACGTAATTTCTATCATATGACTATTATTTTCAAATCTAACCACTTCAACACAATAATATATACCAAAGAGTGTTTTGTTCCATGTTTCGAGCAAAACAAACCAAATTTAAGCTACTTTATTCGTGTAAGTGCCAAAAAAAGCTTTAAAACCCTTAAAATCACACCTTTAGAATGTAAATTCTAGCACATAACTATGATTTTAAATTCTAACCACTTCAACACAATAATATATACCAAACAGTGTTGTGTGCCAAGTTTCCTGCAAAACAACGCAAGTTTGGGCTACTTTATGTGCGAAAGTGCCAAAAAAGCTTAAAAACATATCAAATCGCAACTTAACACGTAATTTCTATCATATGACTATTATTTTCAATTCTAACCACTTCAACAAAATAATATATACCAAAAAGTGCTTTGTTCCAAATTTCGTGCAAAACATACCAAATTTAAGCTAATTTATTCGTGTAAGTGCCAAAAAAGATTAAAAACCCTTAAAATCACACCTATAGAACGTAATTTCGAGCATATAACAATGATTTTAAATTCCAACCACTTCAACACATTAATATATACCAAATAGTGTTGTGTGCCATGTTTCGTGCCAAACAAAGCAAGTTTGGGCTACTTTATGTGCGAAAGTGCCAAAAAAGCTTAAAAACACATCAAATCGCAACTTAACACGTAATTTCTATCATTTGACTATTATTTTCAATTCTAGCCACTTCAACACAATAATATATACCAAAAAGTGTTTTGTTCCAAATTTCGTGCAAAACATACCAAATTTAAGCTACTTTAATCGTGTAAGTGCCGAAAGAGCTTAAAAACCCTTTAAATCACACCTATAGAACGTAATTTCGAGCATATAACAATGATTTTAAATTCTAACCACTTCAACATAATAATATATACCAAATAGTGTTGTGTGCCAAGTTTCGTGCAAAACAAAGCAAGTTTGGGCTACTTTATGTGCGAAAGTGCCAAAAAAGCTTAAAAACACATCAAATCGCAACTTAACACATAATTTCTATCATATGACTATTATTTTCAATTCTAACCACTTCAACACAATAATATATACCAAAGAGTGTGTTATTCCATGTTTCGTGCAAAACAAACCAAAGTTAAGCTACTTTATTCGTGTAAGTGCCAAAAAAGCTTAAAAACCCTTAAAATCACACATTTAGCACGTAATTTCTAGCATATAACTATCATTTTAAATTCTAACCACTTCAACACAATAATATATACCAAACAGTGTTGTGTGCCAAGTTTCCTGCAAAACAACGCAAGTTTGGGCTACTTTATGTGCGAAAGTGCCAAAAAAGCTTATAAACACATAAAATCGCAATTTAAAACGTAATTTCTATCATATGACTATTATTTTCAAATCGAACCACTTCAACACAATAATATATACCAAAGAGTGTGTTATTCCATGTTTCGTGCAAAAAAAACCAAATTTAAGCTACTTTATTCGTTTAAGTGCCAAAAAAGCATAAAAACCCTTAAAATCACACCTTTAGCACGTAATTTCTAGCATATAACTATCATTTTAAATTCTAACCACTTCAACATAATAATATATACCAAACAGTGTTGTGTGCCACGTTTCCTGCAAAACAACGCAAGTTTGGGCTACTTTATGTGCGAAAGTGCCAAAAAAGCTTATAAACACATAAAATCGCACGTTAACACGTAATTTCTATCATATGACTATTATTTTCAAATCCAACCACTTCAACACAATAATATATACCAAAGAGTGTTTTGTTCCATGTTTCGTGCAAAACAAACCAAATTTAAGCTACTTTATTCGTGTAAGTACCAAAAAAGCTTAAAAACCCTTACAATCACAGCTTTAGAATGTAAATTCTAGCATATAACTATGATTTTAAATTCTAACCACTTAAAAACAATAATATATACCAAATAGTGTTGTGTGCCAAGTTACGTGCATAACAACGCAAGTATCGGCTACTTTATGTGCGAAAGTGCCAAAAAAGCTTAAAAACACATAAAATCACAACTTAACACGTAATTTCTATCATATGACTATTATTTTCAATTCTAACCACTTCAACACAATAATATATACCAAAAAGTGTTTTGTTCCAAATTTCGTGCAAAACATACAAAATTTAAGCTACTTTAATCGTGTAAGTGCCAAAAAAGCTTAAAAACCCTTAAAATCACACCTATAGAACGTAATTTCGAGTATATAACAATGATTTTAAATTCTAACCACTTCAACATAATAATATACACCAAATAGTGTTGTGTGCCAGGTTTCGTGCAAAACAAAACAAGTTTGGGCTACTTTATGTGCGAAAGTGCCAAAAAAGCTTAAAAACACATCAAATCGCAACTTAACACATAATTTCTATCATATGACTATTATTTTCAAATCTAACCACTTCAACACAATAATATATACCAAAGAGTGTGTTATTCCATGTTTCGTGCAAAACAAACCAAATTTAAGCTACTTTATTCGTGTAAGTGCCAAAAAAGCTTAAAAACCCTTAAAATCACACCTTTAGCACGTAATTTCTAGCATATAACTATCATTTTGAATTATAACCACTTCAACACAATAATATATACAGAACAGTGTTGTGTGCAAGGTTTCATGCAAAACAACGCAAGTTTGGGCTACTTTATGTGCGAAAGTGCCAAAAAAGCTTATAAACACATAAAATCGCAATTTAACACGTAATTTCTATCATATGACTATTATTTTCAAATCTAACCACTTCAACACAATAATATATACCAAAGAGTGTTTTGTTCCATGTTTCGTGCAAAACAAACCAAATTTAAGCTACTTTATTCGTATAAGTGCCAAAAAAAAGCTTAAAAACCCTTAAAATCACACCTTTAGAATGTAAATTCTTGCATATAACTATGATTTTAAATTCTAACCACTTCAACACAATAATATATACCAAACAGTGTTGTGTGCCAAGTTTCCTGCAAAACAACGCAAGTTTGGGCTACTTTATGTGCGAAAGTGCCAAAAAAGCTTAAAAACATATCAAATCGCAACTTAACACGTAATTTCTATCATTTGACTATTATTTTCAATTCTAACCACTTCAACACAATAATATATACCAAAAAGTGTTTTGTTCCAAATTTCGTGCAAAACATACCAAATTTAAGCTACTTTAATCGTGTAAGTGCCGAAAGAGCTTAAAGACCCTTAAAATCACACCTATAGAACGTAATTTCGAGCATATAACAATGATTTTAAATTCTAACCACTTCAACATAATAATATATACCAAATAGTGTTGTGTGCCAAGTTTCGTGCAAAACAAAGCAAGTTTGGGCTACTTTATGTGCGAAAGTGCCAAAAAAGCTTAAAAACACATCAAATCGCAACTTAACACATAATTTCTATCATATGACTATTATTTTCAATTCTAACCACTTCAACACAATAATATATACCAAAGAGTGTGTTATTCCATGTTTCGTGCAAAACAAACCAAAGTTAAGCTACTTTATTCGTGTAAGTGCCAAAAAAGCTTAAAAACCCTTAAAATCACACCTTTAGCACGTAATTTCTAGCATATAACTATCATTTTAAATTCTAACCACTCAACACAATAATATATACCAAACAGTGTTGTGTGCCAAGTTTCCTGCAAAACAACGCAAGTTTGGGCTACTTTATGTGCGAAAGTGCCAAAAAAGCTTATAAACACATAAAATCGCAATTTAAAACGTAATTTCTATCATATGACTATTATTTTCAAATCTAACCACTTCAACACAATAATATATACCAAAGAGTGTGTTATTCCATGTTTCGTGCAAAAAAAACCAAATTTAAGCTACTTTATTCGTGTAAGTGCCAAAAAAGCTTAAAAACCCTTAAAATCACACCTTTAGCACGTAATTTCTAGCATATAACTATCATTTTAAATTCTAACCACTTCAACACAATAATATATACCAAACAGTGTTGTGTGCCAAGTTTCCTGCAAAACAACGCAAGTTTGGGCTACTTTATGTGCGAAAGTGCCAAAAAAGCTTATAAACACATAAAATCGCACGTTAACACGTAATTTCTATCATATGACTATTATTTTCAAATCCAACCACTTCAACACAATAATATATACCAAAGAGTGTTTTGTTCCATGTTTCGTGCAAAAAAAACCAAATTTAAGCTACTTTATTCGTGTAAGTACCAAAAAAAGCTTAAAAACCCTTAAAATCACAGCTTTAGAATGTAAATTCTAGCATATAACTATGATTTTAAATTCTAACCACTTAAAAACAATAATATATACCTAATAGTGTTGTGTGCCAAGTTACGTGCAAAACAACGCAAGTTTCGGCTACTTTATGTGCGAAAGTGCCAAAAAAGCTTAAAAACACATAAAATCACAACTTAACACGTAATTTCTATCATATGACTATTATTTTCAAATCTAACCACTTCAACACAATAATATATACCAAAGAGTGTGTTATTCCATGTTTCGTGCAAAACAAACCAAATTTAAGCTACTTTATTCGTGTAAGTGCCAAAAAAGCTTAAAAACCCTTAAAATCACACCTTTAGCACGTAATTTCTAGCATATAACTATCATTTTGAATTATAACCACTTCAACACAATAATATATACAGAACAGTGTTGTGTGCAAGGTTTCATGCAAAACAACGCAAGTTTGGGCTACTTTATGTGCGAAAGTGCCAAAAAAAGCTTAGAAACACATAAAATCGCAATTTAACACGTAATTTCTATCATATGACTATTATTTTCAAATCTAACCACTTCAACACAATAATATATACCAAAGAGTGTTTTGTTCCATGTTTCGTGCAAAACAAACCAAATTTAAGCTACTTTATTCGTGTAAGTGCCAAAAAAGCTTAAAAACCCTTAAAATAACACAATTAGAATGTAAATTCTAGCATATAACTATGATTTCAAATTCTAACCACTTCAACACAATAATATATACCTAATAGTGTTGTGTGCCAAGTTACGTGCAAAATAACGCAAGTTTCGGCTACTTTATGTGCGAAAGTGCCAAAAAAGCTTAAAAACACATAAAATCACAACTTAACACGTAATTTCTATCATATGACTATTATTTTCAATTCTAACCACTTCAACACAATAATATTTACCAAAGAGTGTGTTATTCCATGTTTTGTGCAAAACAAACCAAAGTTAAGCTACTTTATTCGTGTAAGTGCCAAAAAAGCTTAAAAACCCTTAAAATCACACCTTTAGGACGTAATTTCTAGTATATAACAATGATTTTAAATTCTAACCATTTCAACATAATAATATATACCAAACAGTGTTGTGTGCCAGGTTTTGTGCAAAACAATGCAAGTTTGGGCTACTTTATGTGCGAAAGTGCCAAAAAAGCTTAAAAACACATCAAATCGCAACTTAAAACATAATTTCTATCATATGGCTATTATTTTCAAATCTAACCACTTCAACACAATAATATATACCAAAGAGTGTGTTATTCCATGTTTCGTGCAAAACAAACCAAATTTAAGCTACTTTATTCGTGTAAGTGCCAAAAAAGCTTAAAAACCCTTAAAATCACACCTTTAGCACGTAATTTCTAGCATATAACTATCATTTTGGAATTATAACCACTTCAACACAATAATATATACAGAACAGTGTTGTGTGCAAGGTTTCATGCAAAACAACGCAAGTTTGGGATACTTTATGTGCGAAAGTGCCAAAAAAGCTTATAAACACATGAAATCGCAATTTAACATGTAATTTCTATCATATGACTATTATTTTCAAATCTAACCACTTCAACACAATAATATATACCAAAGAATGTTTTGTTCCATGTTTCGTGCAAAACAAACCAAATTTAAGCTACTTTATTCGTGTAAGTGCCAAAAAAGCTTAAAACCCTTAAAAATCACACCTTTAGAATGTAAATTCTAGCATATAACTATGATTTCAAATTCTAACCACTTCAACACAATAATATATACCTAATAGTGTTGTGTGCCAAGTTATGTGCAAAACAACGCAAGTTTCGGCTACTTTATGTGCGAAAGTGCCAAAAAAGCTTAAAAACACATAAAATCACAACTTAACACGTAATTTCTATCATATGACTATTATTTTCAATTCTAACCACTTCAACACAATAATATATACCAAAGAGTGTGTTATTCCATGTTTCGTGCAAAACAAACCAAATTTAAGCTACTTTATTCGTGTAAGTGCCAAAAAAGCTTAAAAACCCTTAAAATCACACCTTTAGCACGTAATTTCTAGCATATAACTATGATTTTCAATTCTAACCACTTCAACACAATAATATATACCAAACAGTGTTGTGTGCCAAGTTTCCTGCAAAACAACGCAAGTTTGGGCTACTTTATGTGCGAAAGTGCCAAAAAAGCTTATAAACACATAAAATCGCAAGTTAACACGTAATTTCTATCATATGACTATTATTTTAAAATCTAACCACTTCAACACAATAATATATACCAAAGAGTGTTTTGTTCCATGTTTCGTGCAAAACAAACCAAATTTAAGCTACTTTATTCGTAAAAGTGCCAAAAAAGCTTAAAAACCCTTAAAATCACACCTTTAGAACGTAAATTCTAGCATATAACTATGATTTTAAATTCTAACAACTTCAACACAATAATATATACCAAATAGTGTTGTGTGCCAAGTTACGTGCAAAACAAAGCAAGTTTCGGCTACTGTATGTGCGAAAGTGCCAAAAAACCTTAAAAACACATAAAATCACAACTTAACACGTAATTTCTATCATATGACTATTATTTTCAATTCTAACCACTTCAACACAATAATATATACCAAAGAGTGTTTTGTTCCAAATTTCGTGCAAAACAAACCAAATTTAAGCTACTTTATTCGTGTAAGTGCCAAAAAAGCTTTAAAAACCCTTAAAATCACACCTTTAGCACGTAATTTCTAGCATATAACTATCATTTTAAATTCTAACCACTTCAACACAATAATATATACCAAACAGTGTTGTGTGCCAAGTTTCCTGCAAAACAACGCAAGTTTGGGCTACTTTATGTGCGAAAGTGCCAAAAAAGCTTATAAACACATAAAATCGCAAGTTAACACGTAATTTCTATCATATGACTATTATTTTCAAATCTAACCACTTCAACAAAATAATATATACCAAAGAGTGTGTTAATCCATGTTTCGTGCAAAAAAAAACCAAATTTAAGCTACTTTATTTGTGTAAGTGCCAAAAAAGCTTAAAAACCCTTAAAATCACACCATTAGCACGTAATTTCTAGCATATAACTAGCATTTCAAATTTGAACCACTTCAACACAATAATATATATACCTAACAGTGTTGTGTGCCAAGTTTCCTGCAAAACAACGCAAGTTTGTGCTACTTTATGTGCGAAAGTGCCAAAAAAGCTTATAAACACATAAAATCGCAAGTTAACACGTAATTTCTATCATATGACTATTATTTTCAAATCCTACCACTTCAACACAATAATATATACCAAAGAGTGTTTTGTTCCATGTTTCGTGCATAACAAACCAAATTTAAGCTACTTTATTCGTGTAAGTGCCAAAAAAGCTTAAAAACCCTTAAAATCACAGCTTTAGAATGTAAATTCTAGCATATAACTATGATTTTAAATTCTAACCACTTCAACACAATAATATATACCTAATAGTGTTGTGTGCCAAGTTACGTGCAAAACAACGCAAGTTTCGGCTACTTTATGTGCAAAAGTGCCAAAAAAGCTTAACAACACATAAAATCACAACTTAACACGTAATTTCTATCATATGACTATTATTTTCAATTCTAACCACTTTAACACAATAATATATACCAAAAAGTGTTTTGTTCCAAATTTCGTGCAAAACATACAAAATTTAAGCTACTTTATTCGTGTAAGTGCCAAAAAAGCTTTAAAACCCTTAAAATCACACCTTTAGCACGTAATTTCAAGCATATAACTATGATTTTTAATTCTAACCACTTCAACACAATAATATATACCAAATAGTGTTGTGTGCCAAGTTTCGTGCAAAACAAAACAAGTTTGGGCTACTTTATGTGCGAAAGTGCCAAAAAAGCTTAATAACACATCAAATCGCAACTTAACACGTAATTTCTATCACATGACTATTATTTTCAATTCTAACCACTTCAACACAATAATATATACCAAAAAGTGTTTTGTTCCAAATTTCGTGCAAAACATACCAAATTTAAGCTACTTTAATCGTGTAAGTGCTAAAAAAACTTAAAAACCCTTAAAATCACACCTATAGAACGTAATTTCGAGCATATAACTATGATTTTTAATTCTAACCACTTCAACACAATAATATATACCAAATAGTGTTGTGTGCCAAGTTTCGTGCAAAACAAAGCAAGTTTTTGGGCTACTTTATGTGCGAAAGTGCCAAAAAAGCTTAAAAACACATCAAATCGCAACTTAACACGTAATTTCTATCATATGACTATTAGTTTCAATTCTAACCACTTCAACACAATAATATATACCAAAGAGTGTTTTGTTCCATGTTTCGTGCAAAACAAACCAAATTTAAGCTACTTTATTCGTGTAAGTGCCAAAAAAGCTTAAAAACCCTTTAAATCACAGCTTTAGAATGTAAATTCTAGCATATAACTATGATTTTAAATTCTAACCACTTCAACACAATAATATATACGTAATAGTGTTGTGTGCCAAGTTACGTGCAAAACAACGCAAGTTTCGGCTACTTTATGTGCGAAAGTGCCAAAAAAGCTTAAAAACACATAAAATCACAACTTAACACGTAATTTCTATCATATGACTATTATTTTCAATTCTAACCACTTTAACACAATAATATATACCAAAAAGTGTTTTGTTCCAAATTTCGTGCAAAACATACCAAATTTAAGCTACTTTAATCGTGTAAGTGCCAAAAAAGTTTAAAAACCCTTAAAATCACACCTATAGAACGTAATTTCGAGCATATAACAATGATTTTAAATTCTAACCACTTCAACACAATAATATATACCAAATAGTGTTGTGTGCCAAGTTTCGTGCAAAACAAAGCAAGTTTGGGCTAGTTTATGTGCGAAAGTGTCAAAAAAGCTTAAAAACACATCAAATCGTAACTTAACACGTAATTTCTATCATATGACTATTATGTTCAAATCTAACCACTTCAACACAATAATATATACCAAAGAGTGTTTTGTTCCATGTTTCGTGCAATACAAACCAAATTTAAGCTACTTTATTCGTGTAAGTGCCAAAAAAGCTTAAAAACCATTTAAATCACAGCTTTAGAATGTAAATTCTAGCATATAACTATGATTTTAAATTCTAACCACTTCAACACAATAATATATACCTAATAGTGTTGTGTGCCAAGTTACGTGCAAAACAACGCAAGTTTCGGCTACTTTATGTGCGAAAGTGCCAAAAAAGCTTAAAAACACATAAAATCACAACTTAACACGTAATTTCTATGATATGACTATTATTTTCAATTCTAACCACTTTAACACAATAATATATACCAAAAAGTGTTTTGTTCCAAATTTCGTGCAAAACATACCAAATTTAAGCTACTTTAATCGTGTAAGTGCCAAAAAAGCTTTAAAACCCTTAAAATCACACCTTTAGCACGTAATTTCAAGCATATAACTATGATTTTTAATTCTAACCACTTCAACACAATAATATATACCAAATAGTGTTGTGTGCCAAGTTTCGTGTAAAACAAAGCAAGTTTGGGTTACTTTATGTGCGAATGTGCCAAAAAAGCTTAAAAACACATCAAATCGCAACTTAACACGTAATTTCTATCATATGACTATTATTTTCAATTCTAACCACTTCAACACAATAATATATACCAAAATGTGTTTTGTTCCAAATTTCGTGCAAAACATACCAAATTTAAGCTACTTTAATCGTGTAAGTGCCAAAAAAGCTTAAAAACCCTTAAAATCACACCTATAGAACGTAATTTCGAGCATATAACAATGATTTTAAATTCTAACCACTTCAACACAATAATATATACCAAATAGTGTTGTGTGCCAAGTTTCGTGCAAAACATAGCAAGTTTTTGGGCTACTTTATGTGCGAAAGTGCCAAAAAAGCTTAAAAACACATCAAATCGCAACTTAACACGTAATTTCTATCATATGACTATTAGTTTCAATTCTAACCACTTCAACACAATAATATATACCAAAGAGTGTGTTATTCCATGTTTCGTGCAAAACAAACCAAATTTAAGCTACTTTATTCGTGTAAGTGCCAAAAAAAGCTTAAAAACCCTTAAAATAACACCTTTAGCACGTAATTTCTAGCATATAACTATCGTTTTAAATTCTAACCACTTCAACACAATAATATATACCAAACAGTGTTGTGTGCTAAGTTTCCTTCAAAACAACGCAAGTTTGGGCTACTTTATGTGCGAAAGTGCCAGAAAAGCTTATAAACACATAAAATCGCAAGTTAACACGTAATATCTATCATATGACTATTATTTTCAAATCTAACCACTTCTAAACAATAATATATACCAAAGAGTGTTTTGTTCCATGTTTCGTACAAAACAAACCCAAATTTAAGCTACTTTATTCGTGTAAGTGCCAAAAAAGCTTAAAAACCCTTAAAATCACACCCTTAGAACGTAAATTCTAGCATATAACTATGATTTTAAATTCTAACCACTTCAACACAATAATATATACCAAATAGTGTTGTGTGCCAAGTTACGTGCAAAACAAAGAAAGTTTCGGCTACTGTATGTGCGAAAGTGCCAAAAAAGCTTAAAAACACATAAAGTCACAACTTAACACGTAATTTCTATCACATGACTATTATTTTCAATTCTAACCACTTCAACACAATAATATATACCAAAAAGTGTTTTGTTCCAAATTTCGTGCAAAACATACCAAATTTAAGCTACTTTAATCGTGTAAGTGCCAAAAAAAACTTAAAAACCCTTAAAATCACACCTATAGAACGTAATTTCGAGCATATAACAATGATTTTAAATTCTAACCACTTCAACACAATAATATATACCAAATAGTGTTGTGTGCCAAGTTTCGTGCAAAACAAAGCAAGTTTTTGGGCTACTTTATGTGCAAAAGTGCCAAAAAAGCTTAAAAACACATCAAATCGCAACTTAACACGTAATTTCTATCATATGACTATTATGTTCAAATCTAACCACTTCAACACAATGACTATGATTTTCAATTCTAACCACTTCAACACAATAATATATACCAAATAGTGTGGTGTGCCATGTTTCGTGCAAAACAAACTAAGTTTGAGCTACTTTATGCGCAAATGTGCCAAAAATGCTTCAAAACGCATAAAATCGCAACTTAACACGTAATTTCTAGCATAATACAATGATTTTCAATTCTAACCACTTCAACAGAATAACATATACCAAATAATGTTGTGCGCCATGTTTCGTGCACAACAAAACAAGTTTGAGCTACTTTATGCGCAAAAGTGCCAAAAACGCTTAAAAACCTTTGACATCGAAACTTAAGACGTAATTTCTAGCATATGTCTATGATTTTCAATTTTTACCACTTCAAAAAAATAATATATACTAAATAGTGTTGTGTGCCAAGTTTCGTGAAAAACAAACCAAGTTTGAGCTTATTTATGAGCAAAAGTGCCAAAAACGATTAAAAACCCTTAAAATCGCAACTTAACAAATACTTTCAAGCATTTGACTATGATTTTCAATTCTAACCACTTCATCACAATAATATATACCACATAGTGTGGTGTGTCATGTTTCGTGCCAAACAAACTAAGTTTGAGCCACTTTATGCGCAAAAGTACAAAATATGCTGAAAAACGCATAAAATCGCTACTTAACACGTAATTTCTAGCATAATACTAAGATTTTAAATTATAACCAGTTCAATAGAATAATATATACCAAATAGTGTTGTGCGCCATGTTTCGTGCAAAACAAACCAAGTTTGAGCTACTTTTTGTGCAAAAGTGCCAAAAACGCTTTAAAACCCTTAAAATCGAAACATAACACGTACTTTCTAGCATATGACTATGTTTTTCAATTCTAACCACTTCAACACAATAATATATACTAATTAGTTTTGTGTGACAAGTTTTGTGCAAAACAAACCATGTTTGAGCTACTTTATGCGTAAAATTGCCAAACACGCTTAAAAACCCTTGAAATCGCAACTTAACACGTAATTTCTAGCATATGACTATGATTTTCAATTCTAAGCACTTCAACACAATAATATATACCAAATAGTGTAGTGTGCCAAGTTTCGTGCAAAACAAACCAAGTTTGAGTTACTTTATGCGTAAAATTGCCAAACACGCTTAAAAACCTTTGAAATCGAAACTTAACACGTAATTTCTAGCTTATGACTATGATTTTAAATTCTAACCACTTCAATAAAATAATATATACCAAATAGTGTTGTGTGCCAAGTTTTGTGCAAAACAAACAAGGTTTTAGCTATTTTATGTGCAAAAGTGCCAAAAACTCTTAAAAACCCTTAAAATCGCAACTTAACACATACTTTCTAGTATATGACTAAGATTTTAAATTTTAACCACTTCAGCACAATAATATATACCAAATAGTGTGGTGTGCCAAGTTTTGTGCTGAACAAACTAAGTTTGAGCTACTTTATTCGCAATAGTTCCAAAAATGCTTAAAAACGCATTAAATCGCAACTTTACACGTAATTTCTAGCATATGACTATGATTTTCAATTATAACGACTTCAACAGAATAATATATACCAAATAGTGTTGTGTGCCAAGTTTCAAATGTCCTACTTTCAAAGTTGCGGTTCAAAACCGCAGCAAATAAGGGCATTATTTGCTGCGGTCATGAGAAAAAACCGCAGCAAATAATGAGTGTTATTTGTTGCGGTCATGAGAAAAAACCGCAGCAAATAATGAGTGTTATTTGCTGCGGTCATGGGCAAAAACCGCAGCAAATACTCCTTTTTTTTTTCTTTTTTCCGTTTTATCCTTATAATAATCCAATAATAATACAATGTAATAATAGTGATTATCACAGATAATCAACAATAATCTCTTTGTAATAATAAACTCTCGCTCGTATATATAATATAACATTATCTACGTACATATATATATATATATATATATATATATATATATATATATATATATATATATATATATATAGATATATATATATATATATATATATATATATATATATATATATATATATATATATATATATATATATATATATATATATATATATATATATATATATATATATATATATATACATTAAAGTATAAAAAATAATCTATACTAATTGCAATTTATCAAGGACAAATATTAGCAAGATACGCGGCAATCTTGTCTTTTATTTCGCGCATCTCTTCACTTGTCAAAGGGCGTGTTTCCCTCGGAATGTCGTTTAAAACCTATATATAATATAAAAATAAAAGATTAATATAGAAACATTAAATTTTTCCAATAATATATTTAATTAAGAACGTAAAAAATATTTACGGCATCTATATTTTCGACTCCAAAGTCCTGCACGGATTTTATAATATTGTCCATATACTTCAGCGCGTAGTAGCCGCAGTCAACGGAAGAAAAAGGTTGTTGAAAGCACTAAGAGAAAATAGATGTTAGTTTCAAAAACGGTTAAAAAACGCATAAAATCGCAACTTAACACGTAAATTCTAGAATAAGACTATGATTTTCAATTCTAACAACTTTTACACAATAATATATACCAAATAGTGTTGTGTGCCAAGTTTCGTGCAAAACAAAACCAAGTTTGAGCTACTTTATGCGTAAAATTTCCAAACACGCTTAAAAACCCTTGAAATCGCAACTTAACACGTAATTTCTAGCATATGACTATGATTTTCAATTCTAACCACTTCAACACATTAATATATACCAAATAGTGTTGTGTGCCAAGTTTCGTGCAAAACAAACCAAGTTTGAGCTACTTTATAAGTAAAAGTGCCAAACACACTTAAAAACCCTTGAAATCGCAACTTAACACGTACTTTCTAGCATATGACTATGATTTTCAATTATAACCACTTCAACACAATAATATATACCAAATAGTGTAGTGTGCCAAGTTTCGTGCAAAACAAACCAAGTTTGAGCTACTTTATGCGTAAAATTGGCAAACACGCTTAAAAACCTTTGAAATCGAAACTTAACACGTAATTTCTAGCATATGACTATGATTTTAAATTCTAACCACTTCAATAAAATAATATATACCAAATAGTGTTGTGTGCCAAGTTTTGTGCAAAACAAACCAAGTTTTAGCTACTTTATGTGCAAAAGTGCCAAAAACTCTTAAAAACCCTTAAAATCGCAACTTCACACATACTTTCTAGTATATGACTATAATTTTAAATTTTTACCACTTTAGCACAATAATATATACCAAATAGTGTGGTGTGCCAAGTTTTGTGCTGAACAAACTAAGTTTGAGCTACTTTATTCGCAATAGTTCCAAAAATGCTTAAAAACGCATTAAATCGCAACTTAACACGTAATATCTAGCATATGACAATGATTTTCAATTATAACGACTTCAAAAGAATAATATATACCAAATAGTGTTGTGTGCCAAGTTTCGTGCAAAACAAACCATGTTTGAGCAACTCAGTAGTGGAAAAAAGCTCATTTGCTTCGGTTTTTTGCCATTTTTTGCTGCGGTTTTGGCCCCCAGCAATAGTGATAGCAGCAAATGTCCTACTTTAAATGTTGCGGTTCAGAACCGCAGCAAATAAGGGCATTATTTGCTGCGGTCATGAGAAATAACCGCAGCAAATAATGAGTGTTATTTGCTGCGGTCATGAGAAATAACCGCAGCAAATAATGAGTGTTATTTGCTGCGGTCATGGGCAAAAACCGCAGCAAATACTCCTTTTTTTTTCTTTTTTCCATTTTATCCTTATAATAATCCAATAATAATACAATGTAATAACAATGATTATCACAGATAATCAACATTAATCTCTTTGTAATAATAAACTCTCGCTCGTATATATAATATAACATTATCTACGTACACACACACACACACACACACATATATATATATATATATATATATATATATATATATATATATATATATATATATATATATATATATATATATATATATATATATATATATATATATAAATTATACATTAAAGTATAAAAAATAATCTATACTAATTACAATTTATCAAGGACAAATATTAGCAAGATACGCGGCAATCTTGTCTTTTATTTCACGCATCTCTTCACTTCTCAAAGGGCGTGTTTCCCTCGGAATGTCGTTTAAAACCTATATATAATATAAAAATAAAAGATTAATATAGAAACATTAAATTTTACCAATAATATATTTAATTAAGAACGTAACAAATACTTACGGCATCTATATTTTCGACTCCAAAGTCCTTCAGGGATTTTATAATATCGGCCATATATACTTCAGCGCGTAATAGCCGCAGTCAACGGAAAGGTTGTTGAAAGCACTAAGAGAAAATAGATGTTGGTTTCAAAAATGGTTAAAAATGCATAAAATCGCAACTTAACACGTAAATTCTAGAATATGACTATGATTTTCAATTCTAACAACTTTTACACAATAATATATACCAAATAGTGTTGTGTGCCAAGTTTCGTGCAAAACAAACCATGTTTGAGCAACTCAGTAGTGGAAAAAAGCTCATTTGCTTCGGTTTTTTGCCATTTTTTGCTGCGGTTTTGGCCCCCAGCAATAGTGATAGCAGCAAATGTCCTACTTTAAATGTTGCGGTTCAGAACCGCAGCAAATAAGGGCATTATTTGCTGCGGTCATGAGAAAAAACCGCAGCAAATAATGAGTGTTATTTGCTGCGGTCATGAGAAAAAACCGCAGCAAATAATGAGTGTTATTTGCTGCGGTCATGGGCAAAAACCGCAGCAAATACTCCTTTTTTTTTTCTTTTTTCCGTTTTATCCTTATAATAATCCAATAATAATACAATGTAATATCAGTGATTATCACAGATAATCAACAATAATCTCTTTGTAATAATAAACTCTCGCTCGTATATATAATATAACATTATCTACGTACATATATATATATATATATATATATATATATATATATATATATATATATATATATATATATATATATATATATATATATATATATATACATTAAAGTATAAAAAATAATCTATACTAATTGCAATTTATCAAGGACAAATATTAGCAAGATACGCGGCAATCTTGTCTTTTATTTCGCGCATCTCTTCACTTGTCAAAGGGCGTGTTTCCCTCGGAATGTCGTTTAATTTAAAACCTATATATAATATAAAAATAAAAGATTAATATAGAAACATTAAATTTTACCAATAATATATTTAATTAAGAACGTAACAAATATTTACGGCATCTATATTTTCGACTCCAAAGTCCTTCACGGATTTTATAATATTGTCCATATACTTCAGCGCGTAGTAGCCGCAGTCAACGGAAGAAAAAGGTTGTTGAAAGCACTAAGAGAAAATAGATGTTAGTTTCAAAAACGGTTAAAAACGCATAAAATCGCAACTTAACACGTAAATTCTAGAATAAGACTATGATTTTCAATTCTAACAACTTTTACACAATAATATATACCAAATAGTGTTGTGTGCCAAGTTTCGTGCAAAACAAACCAAGTTTGAGCTACTTTATGCGTAAAATTTCCAAACACGCTTAAAAACCCTTGAAAGCGCAACTTAACACGTAATTTCTAGCATATGACTATGATTTTCAATTCTAACCACTTCAACACATTAATATATACCAAATAGTGTTGTGTGCCAAGTTTCGTGCAAAACAAACCAAGTTTGAGCTACTTTATAAGTAAAAGTGCCAAACACACTTAAAAACCCTTGAAATCGCAACTTAACACGTACTTTCTAGCATATGACTATGATTTTCAATTATAACCACTTCAACACAATAATATATACCAAATAGTGTAGTGTGCCAAGTTTCGTGCAAAACAAACCAAGTTTGAGCTACTTTATGCGTAAAATTGGCAAACACGCTTAAAAACCTTTGAAATCGAAACTTAACACGTAATTTCTAGCATATGACTATGATTTTAAATTCTAACCACTTCAATAAAATAATATATACCAAATAGTGTTGTGTGCCAAGTTTTGTGCAAAACAAACCAAGTTTTAGCTACTTTATGTGCAAAAGTGCCAAAAACTCTTAAAAACCCTTAAAATCGCAACTTCACACATACTTTCTAGTATATGACTATAATTTTAAATTTTTACCACTTTAGCACAATAATATATACCAAATAGTGTGGTGTGCCATGTTTTGTGCTGAACAAACTAAGTTTGAGCTACTTTATTCGCAATAGTTCCAAAAATGCTTAAAAACGCATTAAATCGCAACATAACACGTAATCTCTAGCATATGTCAATGATTTTCAATTATAACGACTTCAAAAGAATAATATATACCAAATAGTGTTGTGTGCCAAGTTTCGTGCAAAACAAACCATGTTTGAGCAACTCAGTAGTGGAAAAAAGCTCATTTGCTTCGGTTTTTTGCCATTTTTTGCTGCGGTTTTGGCCCCCAGCAATAGTGATAGCAGCAAATGTCCTACTTTAAATGTTGCGGTTCAGAACCGCAGCAAATAAGGGCATTATTTGCTGCGGTCATGAGAAATAACCGCAGCAAATAATGAGTGTTATTTGCTGCGGTCATGAGAAATAACCGCAGCAAATAATGAGTGTTATTTGCTGCGGTCATGGGCAAAAACCGCAGCAAATACTCCTTTTTTTTTCTTTTTTCCATTTTATCCTTATAATAATCCAATAATAATACAATGTAATAACAATGATTATCACAGATAATCAACATTAATCTCTTTGTAATAATAAACTCTCGCTCGTATATATAATATAACATTATCTACGTACACACACATATATATATATATATATATATATATATATATATATATATATATATATATATATATATATATATATATATATATATATAAATTATACATTAAAGTATAAAAAATAATCTATACTAATTACAATTTATCAAGGACAAATATTAGCAAGATACGCGGCAATCTTGTCTTTTATTTCACGCATCTCTTCACTTCTCAAAGGGCGTGTTTCCCTCGGAATGTCGTTTAAAACCCATATATAATATAAAAATAAAAGATTAATATAGAAACATTAAATTTTACCAATAATATATTTAATTAAGAACGTAACAAATACTTACGGCATCTATATTTTCGACTCCAAAGTCCTTCAGGGATTTTATAATATCGGCCATATATACTTCAGCGCGTAATAGCCGCAGTCAACGGAAAGGTTGTTGAAAGCACTAAGAGAAAATAGATGTTGGTTTCAAAAATGGTTAAAAATGCATAAAATCGCAACTTAACACGTAAATTCTAGAATATGACTATGATTTTCAATTCTAACAACTTTTACACAATAATATATACCAAATAGTGTTGTGTGCCAAGTTTCGTGCAAAACAAACCATGTTTGAGCAACTCAGTAGTGGAAAAAAGCTCATTTGCTTCGTTTTTTGCCATTTTTTGCTGCGGTTTTGGCCCCCAGCAATAGTGATAGCAGCAAATGTCCTACTTTAAATGTTGCGGTTCAGAACCGCAGCAAATAAGGGCATTATTTGCTGCGGTCATGAGAAAAAACCGCAGCAAATAATGAGTGTTATTTGCTGCGGTCATGAGAAAAAACCGCAGCAAATAATGAGTGTTATTTGCTGCGGTCATGGGCAAAAACCGCAGCAAATACTCCTTTTTTTTTTCTTTTTTCCGTTTTATCCTTATAATAATCCAATAATAATACAATGTAATATCAGTGATTATCACAGATAATCAACAATAATCTCTTTGTAATAATAAACTCTCGCTCGTATATATAATATAACATTATCTACGTACATATATATATATATATATATATATATATATATATATATATATATATATATATATATATATATATATATATATATACATTAAAGTATAAAAAATAATCTATACTAATTGCAATTTATCAAGGACAAATATTAGCAAGATACGCGGCAATCTTGTCTTTTATTTCGCGCATCTCTTCACTTGTCAAAGGGCGTGTTTCCCTCGGAATGTCGTTTAATTTAAAACCTATATATAATATAAAAATAAAAGATTAATATAGAAACATTAAATTTTACCAATAATATATTTAATTAAGAACGTAACAAATATTTACGGCATCTATATTTTCGACTCCAAAGTCCTTCACGGATTTTATAATATTGTCCATATACTTCAGCGCGTAGTAGCCGCAGTCAACGGAAGAAAAAGGTTGTTGAAAGCACTAAGAGAAAATAGATGTTAGTTTCAAAAACGGTTAAAAACGCATAAAATCGCAACTTAACACGTAAATTCTAGAATAAGACTATGATTTTCAATTCTAACAACTTTTACACAATAATATATACCAAATAGTGTTGTGTGCCAAGTTTCGTGCAAAACAAACCAAGTTTGAGCTACTTTATGCGTAAAATTTCCAAACACGCTTAAAAACCCTTGAAATCGCAACTTAACACGTAATTTCTAGCATATGACTATGATTTTCAATTCTAACCACTTCAACACATTAATATATACCAAATAGTGTTGTGTGCCAAGTTTCGTGCAAAACAAACCAAGTTTGAGCTACTTTATAAGTAAAAGTGCCAAACACACTTAAAAACCCTTGAAATCGCAACTTAACACGTACTTTCTAGCATATGACTATGATTTTCAATTATAACCACTTCAACACAATAATATATACCAAATAGTGTAGTGTGCCAAGTTTCGTGCAAAACAAACCAAGTTTGAGCTACTTTATGCGTAAAATTGGCAAACACGCTTAAAAACCTTTGAAATCGAAACTTAACACGTAATTTCTAGCATATGACTATGATTTTAAATTCTAACCACTTCAATAAAATAATATATACCAAATAGTGTTGTGTGCCAAGTTTTGTGCAAAACAAACCAAGTTTTAGCTACTTTATGTGCAAAAGTGCCAAAAACTCTTAAAAACCCTTAAAATCGCAACTTCACACATACTTTCTAGTATATGACTATAATTTTAAATTTTTACCACTTTAGCACAATAATATATACCAAATAGTGTGGTGTGCCATGTTTTGTGCTGAACAAACTAAGTTTGAGCTACTTTATTCGCAATAGTTCCAAAAATGCTTAAAAACGCATTAAATCGCAACTTAACACGTAATCTCTAGCATATGACAATGATTTTCAATTATAACGACTTCAAAAGAATAATATATACCAAATAGTGTTGTGTGCCAAGTTTCGTGCAAAACAAACCATGTTTGAGCAACTCAGTAGTGGAAAAAAGCTCATTTGCTTCGGTTTTTTGCCATTTTTTGCTGCGGTTTTGGCCCCCAGCAATAGTGATAGCAGCAAATGTCCTACTTTAAATGTTGCGGTTCAGAACCGCAGCAAATAAGGGCATTATTTGCTGCGGTCATGAGAAAAAACCGCAGCAAATAATGAGTGTTATTTGCTGCGGTCATGAGAAATAACCGCAGCAAATAATGAGTGTTATTTGCTGCGGTCATGAGAAATAACCGCAGCAAATAATGAGTGTTATTTGCTGCGGTCATGGGCAAAAACCGCAGCAAATACTCCTTTTTTTTTCTTTTTTCCATTTTATCCTTATAATAATCCAATAATAATACAATGTAATAACAATGATTATCACAGATAATCAACATTAATCTCTTTGTAATAATAAACTCTCGCTCGTATATATAATATAACATTATCTACGTACACACACACATATATATATATATATATATATATATATATATATATATATATATATATATATATATATATATATATATATATATATATATAAATTATACATTAAAGTATAAAAAATAATCTATACTAATTACAATTTATCAAGGACAAATATTAGCAAGATACGCGGCAATCTTGTCTTTTATTTCACGCATCTCTTCACTTCTCAAAGGGCGTGTTTCCCTCGGAATGTCGTTTAAAACCTATATATAATATAAAAATAAAAGATTAATATAGAAACATTAAATTTTACCAATAATATATTTAATTAACAACGTAACAAATACTTACGGCATCTATATTTTCGACTTCAAAGTCCTTCAGGGATTTTATAATATCGGCCATATATACTTCAGCGCGTAATAGCCGCAGTCAACGGAAAGGTTGTTGAAAGCACTTAGAGAAAATAGATGTTGGTTTCAAAAATGGTTAAAAATGCATAAAATCGCAACTTAACACGTAAATTCTAGAATATGACTATGATTTTCAATTCTAACAACTTTTACACAATAATATATACCAAATAGTGTTGTGTGCCAAGTTTCGTGCAAAAAAAAACCATGTTTGAGCAACTCAGTAGTGGAAAAAAGCTCATTTGCTTCGGTTTTTTTGCCATTTTTTGCTGCGGTTTTGGCCCCCAGCAATAGTGATAGCCGCAAATGTCCTACTTTAAATGTTGCGGTTCAGAACCGCAGCAAATAAGGGCATTATTTGCTGCGGTCATGAGAAAAAACCGCAGCAAATAATGAGTGTTATTTGCTGCGGTCATGAGAAAAAACCGCAGCAAATAATGAGTGTTATTTGCTGCGGTCATGGGCAAAAACCGCAGCAAATACTCCTTTTTTTTCTTTTTTCCGTTTTATCCTTATAATAATCCAATAATAATACAATGTAATAACAATGATTATCACAGATAATCAACATTAATCTCTTTGTAATAATAAACTCTCGCTCGTATATATAATATAACATTATCTACGTACATATATATATATATATATATATATATATATATATATATATATATATATATATATATATATATATATATATATATATATATATATATATATAAAATATACATTAAAGTGTAAAAAATAATCTATACTAATTACAATTTATCAAGGACAAATATTAGCAAGATACGCGGCAATGTTGTCTTTTATTTCGCGCATCTCTTCACTTCTCAAAGGGCGTGTTTCCCTCGGAATGTCGTTTAAAACCTATATATAATATAAAAATAAAAGATTAATATAGAAACATTAAATTTTACCAATAATATATTTAATTAAGAACGTAACAAATACTTACGGCATCTATATTTTCGACTCCAAAGTCCTTCAGGGATTTTATAATATCGGCCATATATACTTCAGCGCGTAATAGCCGCAGTCAACGGAAAGGTTGTTGAAAGCACTAAGAGAAAATAGATGTTGGTTTCAAAAACGGTTAAAAATGCATAAAATCGCAACTTAACACGTAAATTCTAAAATATGACTATGATTTTCAATTCTAACAACTTTTACACAATAATATATACCAAATAGTGTTGTGTGCCAAGTTTCGTGCAAAACAAACCATGTTTGAGCAACTCAGTAGTGGAAAAAAGCTCATTTGCTTCGGTTTTTTTGCCATTTTTTGCTGCGGTTTTGGCCCCCAGCAATAGTGATAGCAGCAAATGTCCTACTTTAAATGTTGCGGTTCAGAACCGCAGCAAATAATGGCATTATTTGCTGCGGTCAAGAGAAAAAACCGCAGCAAATAATGAGTGTTATTTGCTGCGGTCATGAGAAAAAACCGCAGCAAATAATGAGTGTTATTTGCTGCGGTCATGGGCAAAAACCGCAGCAAATACTCCTTTTTTTTTTCTTTTTTCCGTTTTATCCTTATAATAATCCAATAATAATACAATGTAATAACAATGATTATCACAGATAATCAACATTAATCTGTTTGTAATAATAAACTCTCGCTCGTATATATAATATAACATTATCTACGTACATATATATATATATATATATATATATATATATATATATATATATATATATATATATATATATATATATATATATATATATATATATATATATATAAAATATACATTAAAGTATAAAAAATAATCTATACTAATTACAATTTATCAAGGACAAATATTAGCAAGATACGCGGCAATCTTGTCTTTTATTTCGCGCATCTCTTCACTTCTCAAAGGGCGTGTTTCCCTCGGAATGTCGTTTAAAACCTATATATAATATAAAAATAAAAGATTAATATAGAAACATTAAATTTTACCAATAATATATTTAATTAAGAACGTAACAAATACTTACGGCACCTATATTTTCGACTCCAAAGTCCTTCAGGGATTTTATAATATCGGCCATATATACTTCAGTGCGTAATAGCCGCAGTCAACGGAAAGGTTGTTGAAAGCACTAAGAGAAAATAGATGTTGGTTTCAAAAACGGTTTAAAAATGCATAAAATCGCAACTTAACACGTAAATTCTAGAATATGACTATGATTTTCAATTCTAACAACTTTTACACAATAATATATACCAAATAGTGTTGTGTGCCAAGTTTCGTGCAAAACAAACCATGTTTGAGCAACTCAGTAGTGGAAAAAAGCTCATTTGCTTCGGTTTTTTTGCCATTTTTTGCTGCGGTTTTGGCCCCCAGCAATAGTGATAGCAGCAAATGTCCTACTTTAAATGTTGCGGTTCAGAACCGCAGCAAATAAGGGCATTATTTGCTGCGGTCATGAGAAAAAACCGCAGCAAATAATGAGTGTTATTTGCTGCGGTCATGAGAAAAAACCGCAGCAAATAATGAGTGTTATTTGCTGCGGTCATGGGCAAAAACCGCAGCAAATACTCCTTTTTTTTTCTTTTTTCAGTTTTATCCTTATAATAATCCAATAATAATACAATGTAATAAAAAAGATTATCACAGATAATCAACATTAATCTGTTTGTAATAATAAACTCTCGCTCGTATATATAATATAACATTATCTACGTACATATATATATATATATATATATATATATATATATATATATATACATATATATATATATATACATATATATATATATATATATATACATATATATATATATATATATATATATTTATATATATATATATATATATATATATATATATATATATATATATATATATAAAATATACATTAAAGTATAAAAAATAATCTATACTAATTACAATTTATCAAGGACAAATATTAGCAAGATACGCGGCAATCTTGTCTTTTATTTCGCGCATCTCTTCACTTCTTAAAGGGCGTGTTTCCCTCGGAATGTCGTTTAAAACCTATATATAATATAAAAATAAAAGATTAATATAGAAACATTAAATTTTACCAATAATATATTTAATTAAGAACGTAACAAATACTTACGGCATCTATATTTTCGACTCCAAAGTCCTTCAGGGATTTTATAATATCGGCCATATATACTTCAGCGCGTAATAGCCGCAGTCAACGGAAAGGTTGTTGAAAGCACTAAGAGAAAATAGATGTTGGTTTCAAAAACGGTTAAAAATGCATAAAATCGCAACTTAACACGTAAATTCTAGAATATGACTATGATTTTCAATTCTAACAACTTTTACACAATAATATATACCAAATAGTGTTGTGTGCCAAGTTTCGTGCAAAACAAACCAAGTTTGAGCTACTTTACGCGCGAAATAGACGAAAACGCTTAAAAACCCTTAAAATCGCAACTTAACTTCTAATTTCTAGCATATGACTATTATTTTAAATTCTAACCATTTTAACAAAATAATATAAGCCAAATAGTGTTGTGTTCCATGTTTCGTGCAAAACAAACCAAGTTTGAGCTACTTTACGCGCGAAATTGACAAAAACGCTTAAAAGCCCTTAAAATCGCAACCTAACGCCTAATTTCTAGCATATGACTATTATTTCAATTCTAACCATTTCAACACAATAATATATGCCAAATAGTGTTGTGTGCCAAGTTTCGTGTATAACAAACCAAGTTTGACCTACTTTACGCGCGAAATTGACAAAAACGCTTAAAAACCCTTTAAAATCGCAACTTAACACCTAATTTCTAGAATATGACTATTATTTTCAATTCTAACCATTTCAACACAATAAAATATGGCAAATAGTGTTGTGTGCCAAGTTTCGTGCATAACAAACCAAATTCGACCTACGTTACGCGCGAAATTGACAAAAATAATTAGAAACCCTTAAAATCGCAACTTAACTTCTAATTTCTAGCATATGACTATTATTTTCAATTCTAACCATTTCAACACAATAATATATGCCAAATAGTGTTGTGTGCCAAGTTTTGTGCATAAAAAACCATGTTAGACCTACTTTACGCGCGAAATTGACAAAAACGCTTAAAACCCTTAAAATCGCAACTTAACATCTAATTTCTAGCATAAGACTATTATTTTCAATTCTAACCTTTTCAACACAATAATATATACCAAATAGTGTTGTGTGCAATTTTCGTGTATAACAAACCATGTTTGACCTACTTTACGCGTGAAATTCACATAGCAGCAAACTAGTGACCAGACCACATTGCACGACACATGGAGACCAAACCTATGCATCCAGGACCTAGGCTAAAGTGGAAATGGATTCTTGGTACTTGGATCTAGCTATCCAGGTCCTAAAACCATTCTAACAATCCCTGTGGACTCCTAGAAGCTGAGCTGAAGGAGGGCTGCTCGACAGTTTGCTAGATCAGAATTGTTTAAGTGTTTGTGGTTGTTTCGTGTTCTTTTCATGATCATTTGTAGTTTTGGACTGTGTCTTTAATCAATGCTTAAGCTCAACATTAATCCTTGCATAACGAAGGCCTTAATCAGCCCCGGTTTCGCATCAAAACCATGTTTGAGCTATTTTACGCGCGAAATTGACAAAAACGCTAAAAAACCCTTAAAATCGCAACTTAACACCTAATTTCTAGCATATGACTATTATTTTAAATTCTAACCATTTCAACACAATAATATATGCCAAATAGTATTGTGTGCCAAATTTCGTTCAAAACAAACCAAGTTTGAGCAACTTTACGCGCGAAATTGTCAAAAATGCATAAAAGCCCTTAAAATCGCAACTTAACACCTAATTTCTAGCATATGACTATTATTTTCAATTCTAACCATTTCAACACAATAATATATGCCAAATTGTGTTGTGTGCCAAGTTTCTTGCATAACAACCCATGTTTGACCTACTTTACGCGCG
>NC_080050.1:34192554-34232564 GCF_026212465.1 Amaranthus tricolor | reverse complement strand
TCGTGCAAAACAAACCAAATTTAAGCTAATTTATTCGTGTAAGTGCCAAAAAAGCTTAAAAACCCTTAAAATCACACCTTTAGAACGTAATTTAAAGCATATAACTATGATTTTCAATTCTAACCACTTCAACACAAAATCATATACCAAATAGTGTTGTGTGCCAAGTTACGTGCAAAACAAAGCAAGTTTGGGCTACTTTATGTGCGAAAGTGCCAAAAAAGCTTAAAAACGCATAAAATCGCAACTTAACACGTAATTTCTATCATATGACTATAATTTTCAATTCTAACCACTTCAAAACAATAATATATACCGAAGAGTGTTTTGTTCCAAATTTCGTGCAAAACATATCAAATTTAAGCTACTTTATTCGTGTAAGTGCCAAAAAAGCTTAAAAACGCTTAAAATCACACCTTTAGCACGTAATTTCTAACATATAACTATCATTTTAATTTCTAACCACTTCAACACAATAATATATACCAAATAGTGTTGTGTGCCAACTTTCGTGAAAAATAACGCAAGTTTGGGCTACTTTATGTGCGATAGTGCCAAAAAAGCTTTAAAATACGTAAAATCGCAATTTAACACGTAATTTCAATCATATGACTATTATTTTCAATTCTAACCACTTCAACACAATAATATATACCAAAGAGTGTTTTGTTCCATGTTTCGTGCAAAACAAACCAAATTTAACCTAATTTATTCGTGTAAGTGCCAAAAAAGCTTAAAAACCCTTAAAATCACACCTATAGAACGTAATTTCTAGCATATAACTATGATTTTCAATTCTAACCACTTCAACACAATAATATATACCAAATAGTGTTGTGTGCCAAGTTTCGTGCATAACAAAGCAAGTTTGGGCTACTTTATGTGCGAAAGTGCCAAAAAAGCTTAATACCACATCAAATCTCAATATAACACGTAATTTCTATCATATAACTATTGTTTTCAATTATAACCACTTCACCACAATAATATATACCAAAGAGTGTGTTGTTCTATGTTTCGTGCAAAACAAACCAAATTTAAGCTAATTTATTCGTGTAAGTGCCAAAAAAGCTTAAAAACCCTTAAAATCACACCTTTAGAACGTAATTTCTAGCATATAATTATGATTTTAAATTCTAACCACATCAACACAATAACATATACCAAATAGTGTTGTGTGCCAAGTTACGTGCAAAACAAAGCAAGTTTGGGCTACTTTATGTGCGAAAGTGCCAAAAAAGCATAAAAACGCATAAAATCGCAACTTAACACGTATTTTCTATCATATGACTATTATTTTCAATTCTAACCACTTCAAAACAATAATATATACCAAAGAGTGTTTTGTTCCAAATTTCGTGCAAAACATACCAACTTTAAGCTACTTTATTTGTGTAAGTGCCAAAAAAGCTTAAAAACCCTTAAAATCACACCTTTAGCACGTAATTTCTAGCATATAACTATCATTTTAAATTCTAACCACTTCAACACAATAATATATACCAAATAGTGTTGTGTGCCAATTTTAGTGAAAAACAACGCAAGTTTGGGCTACTTTATGTGCGAAAGTGCCAAAAAAGCTTAAAAACACATAAAATCGTAATTTAACACGCAATTTCAATCATATGACTATTGTTTTCAATTATAACCACTTCAACACAATAATATATACCAAAGAGTGTGTTGTTCCATGTTTCGTGCAAAACAAACCAAATTTAAGCTAATTTATTCGTGTAAGTGCCAAAAAAGCTTAAAAACCCTTAAAATCACACCTTTAGAACGTAATTTTTAGCATATAACTATGATTTTCAATTCTAACCACTTCAACACAAAATCATATACCAAATAGTGTTGTGTGCCAAGTTACGTGCAAAACAAAGCAAGTTTGGGCTACTTTATGTGCGAAAGTGCCAAAAAAGCTTAAAAACGCATAAAATCGCAACTTAACACGTAATTTCTATCATATGACTATTATTTTCAATTCTAACCACTTCAAAACAATAATATATACCGAAGAGTGTTTTGTTCCAAATTTCGTGCAAAACATATCAAATTTAAGCTACTTTATTCGTGTAAGTGCCAAAAAAGCTTAAAAACGCTTAAAATCACACCTTTAGCACGTAATTTCTAACATATAACTATCATTTTAATTTCTAACCACTTCAACACAATAATATATACCAAATAGTGTTGTGTGCCAACTTTCGTGAAAAATAACTCAAGTTTGGGCTACTTTATGTGCGATAGTGCCAAAAAAGCTTAAAAATACGTAAAATCGCAATTTAACACGTAATTTCAATCATATGACTATTATTTTCAATTCTAACCACTTCAACACAATAAAATATACCAAAGAGTGTTTTGTTCCATGTTTCGTGCAAAACAAACCAAATTTAACCTAATTTATTCGTGTAAGTGCCAAAAAAGCTTAAAAACCCTTAAAATCACACCTATAGAACGTAATTTCTAGCATATAACTATGATTTTCAATTCCAACCACTTCAACACAATAATATATACCAAATAGTGTTGTGTGCCAAGTTTCGTGCATAACAAAGCAAGTTTGGGCTACTTTATGTGCGAAAGTGCCAAAAAAGCTTAATACCACATCAAATCTCAATATAACACGTAATTTCTATCATATAACTATTGTTTTCAATTATAACCACTTCAACACAATAATATATACCAAAGAGTGTGTTGTTCTATGTTTCGTGCAAAACAAACCAAATTTAAGCTAATTTATTCGTGTAAGTGCCAAAAAAGCTTAAAAACCCTTAAAATCACACCTTTAGAACGTAATTTCTAGCATATAATTATGATTTTAAATTCGAACCACATCAACACAATAACATATACCAAATAGTGTTGTGTGCCAAGTTACGTGCAAAACAAAGCAAGTTTGGGCTACTTTATGTGCGAAAGTGCCAAAAAAGCTTAAAAACGCATAAAATCGCAACTTAACACGTAATTTCTATCATATGACTATTATTTTCAATTCTAACCACTTCAAAACAATAATATATACCAAAGAGTGTTTTGTTCCAAATTTCGTGCAAAACATACCAACTTTAAGCTACTTTATTTGTGTAAGTGCCAAAAAAGCTTAAAAACCCTTAAAATCACACCTTTAGCACGTAATTTCTAGCATATAACTATCATTTTAAATTCTAACCACTTCAACACAATAATATATACCAAATAGTGTTGTGTGCCAATTTTAGTGAAAAACAACGCAAGTTTGGGCTACTTTATGTGCGAAAGTGCCAAAAAAGCTTAAAAACACATAAAATCGTAATTTAACACGCAATTTCAATCATATGACTATTATTTTCAATTCTAACCACTTCAACACAATAATATATACCAAGAGTGTTTTGTTTCATGTTTCGTGCAAAACAAACCAAATTTAAGCTACTTTATTCGTGTAAGTGCCAAAAAGCATAAAAACCCTTAAAATCACACCTTTAGAACGTAATTTTTAGCATATAACTATGATTTTCAATTCTAACCACTTCAACACAAAATCATATACCAAATAGTGTTGTGTGCCAAGTTACGTGCAAAACAAAGCAAGTTTGGGCTACTTTATGTGCGAAAGTGCCAAAAAAGCTTAAAAACGCATAAAATCGCAACTTAACACGTAATTTCTATCATATGACTATTATTTTCAATTCTAACCACTTCAAAACAATAATATATACCAAAGAGTGTTTTGTTCCAAATTTCGTGCAAAACATACCAACTTTAAGCTACTTTATTTGTGTAAGTGCCAAAAAAGCTTAAAAACCCTTAAAATCACACCTTTAGCACGTAATTTCTAGCATATAACTATCATTTTAAATTCTAACAACTTCAACACAATAATATATACCAAATAGTGTTGTGTGCCAATTTTAGTGAAAAACAACGCAAGTTTGGGCTACTTTATGTGCGAAAGTGCCAAAAAAGCTTAAAAACCCTTAAAATCACACCTATAGAACGTAATTTCTAGCATATAACTATGATTTTCAATTCTAACCACTTCAACACAATAATATATACCAAATAGTGTTGTGTGCCAAGTTTCGTGCATAACAAAGCAAGTTTGGGCTACTTTATGTGCGAAAGTGCCAAAAAAGCTTAATACCACATCAAATCTCAATATAACACGTAATTTCTATCATATAACTATTGTTTTCAATTATAACCACTTCACCACAATAATATATACCAAAGAGTGTGTTGTTCTATGTTTCGTGCAAAACAAACCAAATTTAAGCTAATTTATTCGTGTAAGTGCCAAAAAAGCTTAAAAAACCCTTAAAATCACACCTTTAGAACGTAATTTCTAGCATATAATTATGATTTTAAATTCTAACCACATCAACACAATAACATATACCAAATAGTGTTGTGTGCCAAGTTACGTGCAAAACAAAGCAAGTTTGGGCTACTTTATGTGCGAAAGTGCCAAAAAAGCATAAAAACGCATAAAATCGCAACTTAACACGTATTTTCTATCATATGACTATTATTTTCAATTCTAACCACTTCAAAACAATAATATATACCAAAGAGTGTTTTGTTCCAAATTTCGTGCAAAACATACCAACTTTAAGCTACTTTATTTGTGTAAGTGCCAAAAAAGCTTAAAAACCCTTAAAATCACACCTTTAGCACGTAATTTCTAGCATATAACTATCATTTTAAATTCTAACCACTTCAACACAATAATATATACCAAATAGTGTTGTGTGCCAATTTTAGTGAAAAACAACGCAAGTTTGGGCTACTTTATGTGCGAAAGTGCCAAAAAAGCTTAAAAACCACATAAAATCGTAATTTAACACGCAATTTCAATCATATGACTATTGTTTTCAATTATAACCACTTCAACACAATAATATATACCAAAGAGTGTGTTGTTCCATGTTTCGTGCAAAACAAACCAAATTTAAGCTAATTTATTCGTGTAAGTGCCAAAAAAGCTTAAAAACCCTTAAAATCACACCTTTAGAACGTAATTTTTAGCATATAACTATGATTTTCAATTCTAACCACTTCAACACAAAATCATATACCAAATAGTGTTGTGTGCCAAGTTACGTGCAAAACAAAGCAAGTTTGGGCTACTTTATGTGCGAAAGTGCCAAAAAAGCTTAAAAACGCATAAAATCGCAACTTAACACGTAATTTCTATCATATGACTATTATTTTCAATTCTAACCACTTCAAAACAATAATATATACCGAAGAGTGTTTTGTTCCAAATTTCGTGCAAAACATATCAAATTTAAGCTACTTTATTCGTGTAAGTGCCAAAAAAGCTTAAAAACGCTTAAAATCACACCTTTAGCACGTAATTTCTAACATATAACTATCATTTTAATTTCTAACCACTTCAACACAATAATATATACCAAATAGTGTTGTGTGCCAACTTTCGTGAAAAATAACTCAAGTTTGGGCTACTTTATGTGCGATAGTGCCAAAAAAGCTTAAAAATACGTAAAATCGCAATTTAACACGTAATTTCAATCATATGACTATTATTTTCAATTCTAACCACTTCAACACAATAAAATATACCAAAGAGTGTTTTGTTCCATGTTTCGTGCAAAACAAACCAAATTTAACCTAATTTATTCGTGTAAGTGCCAAAAAAGCTTAAAAACCCTTAAAATCACACCTATAGAACGTAATTTCTAGCATATAACTATGATTTTCAATTCCAACCACTTCAACACAATAATATATACCAAATAGTGTTGTGTGCCAAGTTTCGTGCATAACAAAGCAAGTTTGGGCTACTTTATGTGCGAAAGTGCCAAAAAAGCTTAATACCACATCAAATCTCAATATAACACGTAATTTCTATCATATAACTATTGTTTTCAATTATAACCACTTCAACACAATAATATATACCAAAGAGTGTGTTGTTCTATGTTTCGTGCAAAACAAACCAAATTTAAGCTAATTTATTCGTGTAAGTGCCAAAAAAGCTTAAAAACCCTTAAAATCACACCTTTAGAACGTAATTTCTAGCATATAATTATGATTTTAAATTCGAACCACATCAACACAATAACATATACCAAATAGTGTTGTGTGCCAAGTTACGTGCAAAACAAAGCAAGTTTGGGCTACTTTATGTGCGAAAGTGCCAAAAAAGCTTAAAAACGCATAAAATCGCAACTTAACACGTAATTTCTATCATATGACTATTATTTTCAATTCTAACCACTTCAAAACAATAATATATACCAAAGAGTGTTTTGTTCCAAATTTCGTGCAAAAACATACCAACTTTAAGCTACTTTATTTGTGTAAGTGCCAAAAAAGCTTAAAAACCCTTAAAATCACACCTTTAGCACGTAATTTCTAGCATATAACTATCATTTTAAATTCTAACCACTTCAACACAATAATATATACCAAATAGTGTTGTGTGCCAATTTTAGTGAAAAACAACGCAAGTTTGGGCTACTTTATGTGCGAAAGTGCCAAAAAGCTTAAAAACACATAAAATCGTAATTTAACACGCAATTTCAATCATATGACTATTATTTTCAATTCTAACCACTTCAACACAATAATATATACCAAAGAGTGTTTTGTTTCATGTTTCGTGCAAAACAAACCAAATTTAAGCTACTTTATTCGTGTAAGTGCCAAAAAGCATAAAAACCCTTAAAATCACACCTTTAGAACGTAATTTTTAGCATATAACTATGATTTTCAATTCTAACCACTTCAACACAAAATCATATACCAAATAGTGTTGTGTGCCAAGTTACGTGCAAAACAAAGCAAGTTTGGGCTACTTTATGTGCGAAAGTGCCAAAAAAGCTTAAAAAACGCATAAAATCGCAACTTAACACGTAATTTCTATCATATGACTATTATTTTCAATTCTAACCACTTCAAAACAATAATATATACCAAAGAGTGTTTTGTTCCAAATTTCGTGCAAAACATACCAACTTTAAGCTACTTTATTTGTGTAAGTGCCAAAAAAGCTTAAAAACCCTTAAAATCACACCTTTAGCACGTAATTTCTAGCATATAACTATCATTTTAAATTCTAACAACTTCAACACAATAATATATACCAAATAGTGTTGTGTGCCAATTTTAGTGAAAAACAACGCAAGTTTGGGCTACTTTATGTGCGAAAGTGCCAAAAAAGCTTAAAAACACATAAAATCGTAATTTAACACGCAATTTCAATCATATGACTATTATTTTCAATTCTAACCACTTCAACACAATAATATATACCAAAGAGTGTTTTGTTCCATGTTTCGTGCAAAACAAACCAAATTTAACCTAATTTATTCGTGTAAGTGCCAAAAAAGCTTAAAAACCCTTAAAATCACACCTATAGAACGTAATTTCTAGCATATAACTATGATTTTCAATTCTAACCACTTCAACACAATAATATATACCAAATAGTGTTGTGTGCCAAGTTTCGTGCATAACAAAGCAAGTTTGGGCTACTTTATGTGCGAAAGTGCCAAAAAAGCTTAATACCACATCAAATCTCAATATAACACGTAATTTCTATCATATAACTATTGTTTTCAATTATAACCACTTCACCACAATAATATATACCAAAGAGTGTGTTGTTCTATGTTTAGTGCAAAACAAACCAAATTTAAGCTAATTTATTCGTGTAAGTGCCAAAAAAGCTTAAAAACCCTTAAAATCACACCTTTAGAACGTAATTTCTAGCATATAATTATGATTTTAAATTCTAACCACATCAACACAATAACATATACCAAATAGTGTTGTGTGCCAAGTTACGTGCAAAACAAAGCAAGTTTGGGCTACTTTATGTGCGAAAGTGCCAAAAAAGCTTAAAAACGCATAAAATCGCAACTTAACACGTAATTTCTATCATATGACTATTATTTTCAATTCTAACCACTTCAAAACAATAATATATACCAAAGAGTGTTTTGTTCCAAATTTCGTGCAAAACATACCAACTTTAAGCTTCTTTATTTGTGTAAGTGCCAAAAAAGCTTAAAAACCCTTAAAATCACACCTTTAGCACGTAATTTCTAGCATATAACTATCATTTTAAATTCTAACCACTTCAACACAATAATATATACCAAATAGTGTTGTGTGCCAATTTTAGTGAAAAACAACGCAAGTTTGGGCTACTTTATGTGCGAAAGTGCGAAAAAAGCTTAAAAACCCTTAAAATCACACCTTTAGAACGTAATTTTTAGCATATAACTATGATTTTCAATTCTAACCACTTCAACACAAAATCATATACCAAATAGTGTTGTGTGCCAAGTTACGTGCAAAACAAAGCAAGTTTGGGCTACTTTATGTGCGAAAGTGCCAAAAAAGCTTAAAAACGCATAAAATCGCAACTTAACACGTAATTTCTATCATATGACTATTATTTTCAATTCTAACCACTTCAAAACAATAATATATACCGAAGAGTGTTTTGTTCCAAATTTCGTGCAAAACATATCAAATTTAAGCTACTTTATTCGTGTAAGTGCCAAAAAAGCTTAAAAACGCTTAAAATCACACCTTTAGCACGTAATTTCTAACATATAACTATCATTTTAATTTCTAACCACTTCAACACAATAATATATACCAAATAGTGTTGTGTGCCAACTTTCGTGAAAAATAACGCAAGTTTGGGCTACTTTATGTGCGATAGTGCCAAAAAAGCTTAAAAATACGTAAAATCGCAATTTAACACGTAATTTCAATCATATGACTATTATTTTCAATTCTAACCACTTCAACACAATAATATATACCAAAGAGTGTTTTGTTCCATGTTTCGTGCAAAACAAACCAAATTTAACCTAATTTATTCGTGTAAGTGCCAAAAAAGCTTAAAAACCCTTAAAATCACACCTATAGAACGTAATTTCTAGCATATAACTATGATTTTCAATTCTAACCACTTCAACACAATAATATATACCAAATAGTGTTGTGTGCCAAGTTTCGTGCATAACAAAGCAAGTTTGGGCTACTTTATGTGCGAAAGTGCCAAAAAAGCTTAATACCACATCAAATCTCAATATAACACGTAATTTCTATCATATAACTATTGTTTTCAATTATAACCACTTCAACACAATAATATATACCAAGGAGTGTGTTGTTCTATGTTTCGTGCAAAACAAACCAAATTTAAGCTAATTTATTCGTGTAAGTGCCAAAAAAGCTTAAAAACCCTTAAAATCACACCTTTAGAACGTAATTTCTAGCATATAATTATGATTTTAAATTCGAACCACATCAACACAATAACATATACCAAATAGTGTTGTGTGCCAAGTTACGTGCAAAACAAAGCAAGTTTGGGCTACTTTATGTGCGAAAGTGCCAAAAAAGCTTAAAAACGCATAAAATCGCAACTTAACACGTAATTTCTATCATATGACTATTATTTTCAATTCTAACCACTTCAAAACAATAATATATACCAAAGAGTGTTTTGTTCCAAATTTCGTGCAAAACATACCAACTTTAAGCTACTTTATTTGTGTAAGTGCCAAAAAAGCTTAAAAACCCTTAAAATCACACCTTTAGCACGTAATTTCTAGCATATAACTATCATTTTAAATTCTAACCACTTCAACACAATAATATATACCAAATAGTGTTGTGTGCCAATTTTAGTGAAAAACAACGCAAGTTTGGGCTACTTTATGTGCGAAAGTGCCAAAAAAGCTTAAAAACACATAAAATCGTAATTTAACACGCAATTTCAATCATATGACTATTATTTTCAATTCTAACCACTTCAACACAATAATATATACCAAAGAGTGTTTTGTTTCATGTTTCGTGCAAAACAAACCAAATTTAAGCTACTTTATTCGTGTAAGTGCCAAAAAGCATAAAAACCCTTAAAATCACACCTTTAGCACGTAATTTCTAGCATATAACTATGATTTTAAATTCTAACCACTTCAACACAATAATATATACCAAATAGTGTTGTGTGCCAAGTTTCGTGCAAAACAAAGCAAGTTTGGGCTACTTTATGTGCGAAAGTGCCAAAAAAGTTTAAAAACACATAAAATCGCAACTTAACACGTAATTTTTATCATATGACTATTATTTTCAATTCTAACCACTTCAAAACAATAATATATACCAAAGAGTGTTTTGTTCCAAAGTTCGTGCAAAACATACCAAATTTAAGCTACTTTATTTGTGTAAGTGCCAAAAAAGCTTAAAAACCCTTAAAATCACACCTTTAGCACGTAATTTCTAACATATAACTATCATTTTAATTTCTAACCACTTCAACACAATAATATATACCAAATAGTGTTGTGTGCCAACTTTCGTGAAAAATAACGCAAGTTTGGGCTACTTTATGTGCGATAGTGCCAAAAAAGCTTAAAAATACGTAAAATCGCAATTTAACACGTAATTTCAATCATATGACTATTATTTTCAATTCTAACCACTTCAACACAATAATATATACCAAAGAGTGTTTTGTTCCATGTTTCGTGCAAAACAAACCAAATTTAACCTAATTTATTCGTGTAAGTGCCAAAAAAGCTTAAAAACCCTTAAAATCACACCTATAGAACGTAATTTCTAGCATATAACTATGATTTTCAATTCTAACCACTTCAACACAATAATATATACCAAATAGTGTTGTGTGCCAAGTTTCGTGCATAACAAAGCAAGTTTGGGCTACTTTATGTGCGAAAGTGCCAAAAAAGCTTAATACCACATCAAATCTCAATATAACACGTAATTTCTATCATATAACTATTGTTTTCAATTATAACCACTTCACCACAATAATATATACCAAAGAGTGTGTTGTTCTATGTTTCGTGCAAAACAAACCAAATTTAAGCTAATTTATTCGTGTAAGTGCCAAAAAAGCTTAAAAACCCTTAAAATCACACCTTTAGAACGTAATTTCTAGCATATAATTATGATTTTAAATTCTAACCACATCAACACAATAACATATACCAAATAGTGTTGTGTGCCAAGTTACGTGCAAAACAAAGCAAGTTTGGGCTACTTTATGTGCGAAAGTGCCAAAAAAGCTTAAAAACGCATAAAATCGCAACTTAACACGTAATTTCTATCATATGACTATTATTTTCAATTCTAACCACTTCAAAACAATAATATATACCAAAGAGTGTTTTGTTCCAAATTTCGTGCAAAACATACCAACTTTAAGCTACTTTATTTGTGTAAGTGCCAAAAAAGCTTAAAAACCCTTAAAATCACACCTTTAGCACGTAATTTCTAGCATATAACTATCATTTTAAATTCTAACCACTTCAACACAATAATATATACCAAATAGTGTTGTGTGCCAATTTTAGTGAAAAACAACGCAAGTTTGGGCTACTTTATGTGCGAAAGTGCCAAAAAAAGCTTAAAAACACATAAAATCGTAATTTAACACGCAATTTCAATCATATGACTATTGTTTTCAATTATAACCACTTCAACACAATAATATATACCAAAGAGTGTGTTGTTCCATGTTTCGTGCAAAACAAACCAAATTTAAGCTAATTTATTCGTGTAAGTGCCAAAAAAGCTTAAAAACCCTTAAAATCACACCTTTAGAACGTAATTTTTAGCATATAACTATGATTTTCAATTCTAACCACTTCAACACAAAATCATATACCAAATAGTGTTGTGTGCCAAGTTACGTGCAAAACAAAGCAAGTTTGGGCTACTTTATGTGCGAAAGTGCCAAAAAAGCTTAAAAACGCATAAAATCGCAACTTAACACGTAATTTCTATCATATGACTATTATTTTCAATTCTAACCACTTCAAAACAATAATATATACCGAAGAGTGTTTTGTTCCAAATTTCGTGCAAAACATATCAAATTTAAGCTACTTTATTCGTGTAAGTGCCAAAAAAGCTTAAAAACGCTTAAAATCACACCTTTAGCACGTAATTTCTAACATATAACTATCATTTTAATTTCTAACCACTTCAACACAATAATATATACCAAATAGTGTTGTGTGCCAACTTTCGTGAAAAATAACGCAAGTTTGGGCTACTTTATGTGCGATAGTGCAAAATCGCAATTTAACACGTAATTTCAATCATATGACTATTATTTTCAATTCTAACCACTTCAACACAATAATATATACCAAAGAGTGTTTTGTTTCATGTTTCGTGCAAAACAAACCAAATTTAACCTAATTTATTCGTGTAAGTGCCAAAAAAGCTTAAAAACCCTTAAAATCACACCTATAGAACGTATTTCTAGCATATGACTATGATTTTCAATTCTAACCACTTCAACACAATAATATATACCCAAATAGTGTTGTGTGCCAAGTTTCGTGCATAACAAAGCAAGTTTGGGCTACTTTATGTGCGAAAGTGCCAAAAAAGCTTAATACCACATCAAATCTCAATATAACACGTAATTTCTATCATATAACTATTGTTTTCAATTATAACCACTTCAACACAATAATATATACCAAAGAGTGTGTTGTTCTATGTTTCGTGCAAAACAAACCAAATTTAAGCTAATTTATTCGTGTAAGTGCCAAAAAAGCTTAAAAACCCTTAAAATCACACATTTAGAACGTAATTTCTAGCATATAATTATGATTTTAAATTCGAACCACATCAACACAATAACATATACCAAATAGTGTTGTGTGCCAAGTTACGTGCAAAACAAAGCAAGTTTGGGCTACTTTATGTGCGAAAGTGCCAAAAAAGCTTAAAAAACGCATAAAATCGCAACTTAACACGTAATTTCTATCATATGGACTATTATTTTCAATTCTAACCACTTCAAAACAATAATATATACCAAAGAGTGTTTTGTTCCAAATTTCGTGCAAAACATACCAACTTTAAGCTACTTTATTTGTGTAAGTGCCAAAAAAGCTTAAAAACCCTTAAAATCACACCAAAACCCTTAAAATCACACCTTTAGCACGTAATTTCTAGCATATAACTATCATTTTAAATTCTAACCACTTCAACACAATAATATATACCAAATAGTGTTGTGTGCCAATTTTAGTGAAAAACAACGCAAGTTTGGGCTACTTTATGTGCGAAAGTGCCAAAAAAGCATAAAAAACACATAAAATCGTAATTTAACACGCAATTTCAATCATATGACTATTATTTTCAATTCTAACCACTTCAACACAATAATATATACCAAAGAGTGTTTTGTTTCATGTTTCGTGCAAAACAAACCAAATTTAAGCTACTTTATTCGTGTAAGTGCCAAAAAGCATAGAAACCCTTAAAATCACACCTTTAGCACGTAATTTCTAGCATATAACTATGATTTTAAATTCTAACCACTTCAACACAATAATATATACCAAATAGTGTTGTGTGCCAAGTTTCGTGCAAAACAAAGCAAGTTTGGGCTACTTTATGTGCGAAAGTGCCAAAAAAGTTTAAAAACACATAAAATCGCAACTTAACACGTAATTTTTATCATATGACTATTATTTTCAATTCTAACCACTTCAAAACAATAATATATACCAAAGCGTGTTTTGTTCCAAAGTTCGTGCAAAACATACCAAATTTAAGCTACTTTATTTGTGTAAGTGCCAAAAAAGCTTAAAAACCCTTAAAATCACACCTTTAGCACGTAATTTCTAACATATAACTATCATTTTAATTTCTAACCACTTCAACTCAATAATATACCAAATAGTGTTGTGTGCCAACTTTCGTGAAAAATAACGCAAGTTTGGGCTACTTTATGTGCGATAGTGCCAAAAAAGCTTAAAAATACGTAAAATCGCAATTTAACACGTAATTTCAATCATATGACTATTATTTTCAATTCTAACCACTTCAACACAATAATATATACCAAAGAGTGTTTTGTTCCATGTTTCGTGCAAAACAAACCAAATTTAACCTAATTTATTCGTGTAAGTGCCAAAAAAGCTTAAAAACCCTTAAAATCACACCTATAGAACGTAATTTCAAGCATATAACTATGATTTTCAATTCTAACCACTTCAACACAATAATATATACCAAATAGTGTTGTGTGCCAAGTTTCGTGCATAACAAAGCAAGTTTGGGCTACTTTATGTGCGAAAGTGCCAAAAAAGCTTAATACCACATCAAATCTCAATATAACACGTAATTTCTATCATATAACTATTGTTTTCAATTATAACCACTTCACCACAATAATATATACCAAAGAGTGTGTTGTTCTATGTTTCGTGCAAAACAAACCAAATTTAAGCTAATTTATTCGTGTAAGTGCCAAAAAAGCTTAAAAACCCTTAAAATCACACCTTTAGAACGTAATTTCTAGCATATAATTATGATTTTAAATTCTAACCACATCAACACAATAACATATACCAAATAGTGTTGTGTGCCAAGTTACGTGCAAAACAAAGCAAGTTTGGGCTACTTTATGTGCGAAAGTGCCAAAAAAGCTTAAAAACGCATAAAATCGCAACTTAACACGTAATTTCTATCATATGACTATTATTTTCAATTCTAACCACTTCAAAACAATAATATATACCAAAGAGTGTTTTGTTCCAAATTTCGTGCAAAACATACCAACTTTAAGCTACTTTATTTGTGTAAGTGCCAAAAAGCTTAAAAACCCTTAAAATCACACCTTTAGCACGTAATTTCTAGCATATAACTATCATTTTAAATTCTAACCACTTCAACACAATAATATATACCAAATAGTGTTGTGTGCCAATTTTAGTGAAAAACAACGCAAGTTTGGGCTACTTTATGTGCGAAAGTGCCAAAAAAGCTTAAAAACACATAAAATCGTAATTTAACACGCAATTTCAATCATATGACTATTGTTTTCAATTATAACCACTTCAACACAATAATATATACCAAAGAGTGTGTTGTTCCATGTTTCGTGCAAAACAAACCAAATTTAAGCTAATTTATTCGTGTAAGTGCCAAAAAAGCTTAAAAACCCTTAAAATCACACCTTTAGAACGTAATTTTTAGCATATAACTATGATTTTCAATTCTAACCACTTCAACACAAAATCATATACCAAATAGTGTTGTGTGCCAAGTTACGTGCAAAACAAAGCAAGTTTGGGCTACTTTATGTGCGAAAGTGCCAAAAAAGCTTAAAAACGCATAAAATCGCAACTTAACACGTAATTTCTATCATATGACTATTATTTTCAATTCTAACCACTTCAAAACAATAATATATACCGAAGAGTGTTTTGTTCCAAATTTCGTGCAAAACATATCAAATTTAAGCTACTTTATTCGTGTAAGTGCCAAAAAAAGCTTAAAAACGCTTAAAATCACACCTTTAGCACGTAATTTCTAACATATAACTATCATTTTAATTTCTAACCACTTCAACACAATAATATATACCAAATAGTGTTGTGTGCCAACTTTCGTGAAAAATAACGCAAGTTTGGGCTACTTTATGTGCGATAGTGCCAAAAAAGCTTAAAAATACGTAAAATCGCAATTTAACACGTAATTTCAATCATATGACTATTATTTTCAATTCTAACCACTTCAACACAATAATATATACCAAAGAGTGTTTTGTTTCATGTTTCGTGCAAAACAAACCAAATTTAACCTAATTTATTCGTGTAAGTGCCAAAAAAGCTTAAAAACCCTTAAAATCACACCTTTAGCACGTAATTTCTAGCATATAACTATCATTTTAAATTCTAACCACTTCAACACAATAATATATACCAAATAGTGTTGTGTGCCAATTTTAGTGAAAAACAACGCAAGTTTGGGCTACTTTATGTGCGAAAGTGCCAAAAAAGCATAAAAAACACATAAAATCGTAATTTAACACGCAATTTCAATCATATGACTATTATTTTCAATTCTAAACCACTTCAACACAATAATATATACCAAAGAGTGTTTTGTTTCATGTTTCGTGCAAAACAAACCAAATTTAAGCTACTTTATTCGTGTAAGTGCCAAAAAGCATAGAAACCCTTAAAATCACACCTTTAGCACGTAATTTCTAGCATATAACTATGATTTTAAATTCTAACCACTTCAACACAATAATATATACCAAATAGTGTTGTGTGCCAAGTTTCGTGCAAAACAAAGCAAGTTTGGGCTACTTTATGTGCGAAAGTGCCAAAAAAGTTTAAAAACACATAAAATCGCAACTTAACACGTAATTTTTATCATATGACTATTATTTTCAATTCTAACCACTTCAAAACAATAATATATACCAAAGCGTGTTTTGTTCCAAAGTTCGTGCAAAACATACCAAATTTAAGCTACTTTATTTGTGTAAGTGCAACCCTTAAAATCACACCTTTAGCACGTAATTTCTAACATATAACTATCATTTTAATTTCTAACCACTTCAACTCAATAATATATACCAAATAGTGTTGTGTGCCAACTTTCGTGAAAAATAACGCAAGTTTGGGCTACTTTATGTGCGATAGTGCCAAAAAAGCTTAAAAATACGTAAAATCGCAATTTAACACGTAATTTCAATCATATGACTATTATTTTCAATTCTAACCACTTCAACACAATAATATATACCAAAGAGTGTTTTGTTCCATGTTTCGTGCAAAACAAACCAAATTTAACCTAATTTATTCGTGTAAGTGCCAAAAAAGCTTAAAAACCCTTAAAATCACACCTATAGAACGTAATTTCAAGCATATAACTATGATTTTCAATTCTAACCACTTCAACACAATAATATATACCAAATAGTGTTGTGTGCCAAGTTTCGTGCATAACAAAGCAAGTTTGGGCTACTTTATGTGCGAAAGTGCCAAAAAAGCTTAATACCACATCAAATCTCAATATAACACGTAATTTCTATCATATAACTATTGTTTTCAATTATAACCACTTCACCACAATAATATATACCAAAGAGTGTGTTGTTCTATGTTTCGTGCAAAACAAACCAAATTTAAGCTAATTTATTCGTGTAAGTGCCAAAAAAGCTTAAAAACCCTTAAAATCACACCTTTAGAACGTAATTTCTAGCATATAATTATGATTTTAAATTCTAACCACATCAACACAATAACATATACCAAATAGTGTTGTGTGCCAAGTTACGTGCAAAACAAAGCAAGTTTGGGCTACTTTATGTGCGAAAGTGCCAAAAAAGCTTAAAAACGCATAAAATCGCAACTTAACACGTAATTTCTATCATATGACTATTATTTTCAATTCTAACCACTTCAAAACAATAATATATACCAAAGAGTGTTTTGTTCCAAATTTCGTGCAAAACATACCAACTTTAAGCTACTTTATTTGTGTAAGTGCCAAAAAAGCTTAAAAACCCTTAAAATCACACCTTTAGCACGTAATTTCTAGCATATAACTATCATTTTAAATTCTAACCACTTCAACACAATAATATATACCAAATAGTGTTGTGTGCCAATTTTAGTGAAAAACAACGCAAGTTTGGGCTACTTTATGTGCGAAAGTGCCAAAAAAGCTTAAAAACACATAAAATCGTAATTTAACACGCAATTTCAATCATATGACTATTGTTTTCAATTATAACCACTTCAACACAATAATATATACCAAAGAGTGTGTTGTTCCATGTTTCGTGCAAAACAAACCAAATTTAAGCTAATTTATTCGTGTAAGTGCCAAAAAAGCTTAAAAACCCTTAAAATCACACCTTTAGAACGTAATTTTTAGCATATAACTATGATTTTCAATTCTAACCACTTCAACACAAAATCATATACCAAATAGTGTTGTGTGCCAAGTTACGTGCAAAACAAAGCAAGTTTGGGCTACTTTATGTGCGAAAGTGCCAAAAAAGCTTAAAAACGCATAAAATCGCAACTTAACACGTAATTTCTATCATATGACTATTATTTTCAATTCTAACCACTTCAAAACAATAATATATACCGAAGAGTGTTTTGTTCCAAATTTCGTGCAAAACATATCAAATTTAAGCTACTTTATTCGTGTAAGTGCCAAAAAAGCTTAAAAACGCTTAAAATCACACCTTTAGCACGTAATTTCTAACATATAACTATCATTTTAATTTCTAACCACTTCAACACAATAATATATACCAAATAGTGTTGTGTGCCAACTTTCGTGAAAAATAACGCAAGTTTGGGCTACTTTATGTGCGATAGTGCCAAAAAAGCTTAAAAATACGTAAAATCGCAATTTAACACGTAATTTCAATCATATGACTATTATTTTCAATTCTAACCACTTCAACACAATAATATATACCAAAGAGTGTTTTGTTCCATGTTTCGTGCAAAACAAACCAAATTTAACCTAATTTATTCGTGTAAGTGCCAAAAAAGCTTAAAAACCCTTAAAATCACACCTATAGAACGTAATTTCTAGCATATAACTATGATTTTCAATTCTAACCACTTCAACACAATAATATATACCAAATAGTGTTGTGTGCCAAGTTTCGTGCATAACAAAGCAAGTTTGGGCTACATTATGTGCGAAAGTGCCAAAAAAGCTTAATACCACATCAAATCTCAATATAACACGTAATTTCTATCATATAACTATTGTTTTCAATTATAACCACTTCTACACAATAATATATACCAAAGAGTGTGTTGTTCTATGTTTCGTGCAAAACAAACCAAATTTAAGCTAATTTATTCGTGTAAGTGCCAAAAAAAGCTTAAAAACCCTTAAAATCACACCTTTAGAACGTAATTTCTAGCATATAATTATGATTTTAAATTCGAACCACATCAACACAATAACATATACCAAATAGTGTTGTGTGCCAAGTTACGTGCAAAACAAAGCAAGTTTGGGCTACTTTATGTGCGAAAGTGCCAAAAAAGCTTAAAAACGCATAAAATCGCAACTTAACACGTAATTTCTATCATATGACTATTATTTTCAATTCTAACCACTTCAAAACAATAATATATACCAAAGAGTGTTATGTTCTAAATTTCGTGCAAAACATACCAACTTTAAGCTACTTTATTTGTGTAAGTGCCAAAAAAGCTTAAAAACCTTTAAAATCACACCTTTAGCACGTAATTTCTAGCATATAACTATCATTTTAAATTCTAACCACTTCAACACAATAATATATACCAAATAGTGTTGTGTGCCAAGTTTCGTGCAAAACAAAGCAAGTTTGGGCTACTTTATGTGCGAAAGTGCCAAAAAAGTTTAAAAACACATAAAATCGCAACTTAACACGTAATTTTTATCATATGACTATTATTTTCAATTCTAACCACTTCAAAACAATAATATATACCAAAGAGTGTTTTGTTCCAAAGTTCGTGCAAAACATACCAAATTTAAGCTACTTTATTTGTGTAAGTGCCAAAAAAGCTTAAAAACCCCTAAAATCACACCTTTAGCACGTAATTTCTAGCATATAACTATCATTTTAAATTCTAACCACTTCAACACAATAATATATACCAAATAGTGTTGTGTGCCAAGTTACGTGAAAAACAAAGCAAGTTTGGGCTACTTTATATGCGAAAGTGCCAAAAAAGCTTTAAAACACATATAATCGCAACTTAACACGTAATTTCTATCATATGACTATTATTTTCAATTCTAACCACTTCAAAACAATAGTATATACCAAAGAGTGTTTTGTTCCAAATTTCGTGCAAAACATACCAAATTTAAGCTACTTTATTTGTGTAAGTGCCAAAAAAGCTTAAAAACCCTTAAAATCACACCTTTAGCACGTAATTTCTAGCATATAACTATCATTTTAAATTCTAACCGCTTAAACACAATAATATATACCAAATAGTGTTGTGTGCCAAGTTTCGTGCAAAACAACGCAAGTTTGTGCCAAAAAAGGTTAAAAACACATCAAATCGCAACTTAACTCGTAATTTCTATGATATGACTATTATTTTCAATTCTAACCACTTCAACACAGTAATATATACCAAAAAGTGTTTTGTTCCAAATTTCGTGCAAAACAAAGCAAATTTAAGCTACTTTATTCGTGTAAGTGCCAAAAAAGCTTAAAAACCCTTAAAATCACACCTTTAGCACGTAATTTCTAGCATATAACTATCATTTTAAATTCTAACCATTTCAACACAATAATATTTACCAAATAGTGTTGTGTGCCAAGTTACGTGCAAAACAAAGCAAGTTTGGGCTTCTTTATGTGCGAAAGTGCCAAAAAAGCTTAAAAAACGCATAAAATCGCAACTTAACACGTAATTTCTATCATATGACTATTATTTTCAATTCTAACCACTTCAAAACAATAATATATACCAAAGAGTGTTTTGTTCCAAATTTCATGCAAAACATATCAAATTTAAGCTACTTTATTCGTGTAAGTGCCAAAAAAGCTTAAAAACCCTTAAAATCACACCTTTAGCACGTAATTTCTAATATATAACGATCATTTTAATTTCTAACCACTTCAACACAATAATATATACCAAATAGTGTTGTGTGCCAAGTTTCGTGCAAAACAAAGCAAGTTTGTGCCAAAAAAGGTTAAAAACACATCAAATCGCAGCTTAACTCGTAATTTCTATGATATGACTATTATTTTCAACTCTAACCACTTCAACACAGTAATATATACCAAAAAGTGTTTTGTTCCAAATTTCATGCCAAACATACCAAATTTAAGCTACTTTATTCGTGTAAGTGCCAAAAAAGCTTAAAAACCCTTAAAATCACACCTTTAGCACGTAATTTCTAGCATATAACTATCATTTTAAATTCTAACCATTTCAACACAATAATATATACCAAATAGTGTTGTGTGCCAAGTTACGTGCAAAACAAAGCAAGTTTGGGCTTCTTTATGTGCGAAAGTGCCAAAAAAGCTTAAAAACGCATAAAATCGCAACTTAACACGTAATTTCTGTCATATGACTATTATCTTGAATTCTAACCACTTCAACACAATAATATATACCAAAGAGTGTTTTGTTCCATGTTTCGTGCAAAACAAACCAAATTTAAGCTACTTTATTCGTGTAAGTGCCAAAAAAGCTTAAAAACCCTTAAAATCACACCTTTAGCATGTAATTTCTAGCATACAACTATCATTTTAAATTCTAACCACTTCAACACAATAATATATACCAAATAGTGTTGTGGTGCCAACTTTAGTGAAAAAAATCGCAAGTTTGGGCTACTTTATGTGCGAAAGTGCCAAAAAAGCTTAAAAAACACATAAAATCGTAATTTAACACGCAATTTCAATCATATGACTATTATTTTCAATTCTAACCACTTCAACACAATAATATATACCAAAGAGTGTTTTGTTTCATGTTTCGTGCAAAACAAACCAAATTTAAGTTACTTTATTCGTGTAAGTGCCAAAAAGCATAAAAACCCTTAAAATCACACCTTTAGCACGTAATTTCTAGCATATAACTATGATTTTAAATTCTAACCACTTCAACACAATAATATATACCAAATAGTGTTGTGTGCCAAGTTTCGTGCAAAACAAAGCAAGTTTGGGCTACTTTATGTGCGAAAGTGCCAAAAAAGTTTAAAAACACATAAAATCGCAACTTAACACGTAATTTCTATCATATCACTATTATTTTCAATTGTAACCACTTCAAAACAACAATATATACCAAAGAGTGTTTTGTTCCAAAGTTCGTGCAAAACATACCAAATTTAAGCTACTTTATTTGTGTAAGTGCCAAAAAAGCTTAAAAACCCCTTAAAATCACACGTTTAGCACGTAATTTCTAGCATATAACTATCATTTTAAATTCTAACCACTTCAACACAATAATATATACCAAATAGTGTTGTGTGCCAAGTTACATGCAAAACAATGCAAGTTTGGGCTACTTTATGTGCGAAAGTGCCAAAAAAGCTTAAAAACACATATAATCGCAACTTAACACGTAATTTCTATCATATGACTATTATTTTCAATTCTAACCACTTCAAAACAATAATATATACCAAAAAGTGTTTTGTTCCAAATTTCGTGCAAAACATACCAAATTTAAGCTACTTTATTCGTGTAAGTGCCAAAAAACCTTAAAAACTCTTAAAATCACACCTTTAGCACGTAATTTTTTAGCATATAACTATCATTTTAAATTCTAACCACTTCAACACAATAATATATACCAAATAGTGTTGTGTGCTAACTTTCGTGCAAAACAACACAAGTTTGGGCTACTTTATGTGCGAAAGTGCCAACAAATCTTAAAAACACATAAAATCGCAATTTAACACGTAATTTCTGTCATATGACTATTATTTTGAATTCTAACCACTTCAACACAATAATATATACCAAAGAGTGTTTTGTTCCATGTTTTGTACAAAAAAAACCAAATTTAAGCTACTTTATTCGTGTAAGTGCCAAAAAAGCTTAAAAACCCTTAAAATCACACCTTTAGAAAGTAATTTCTAGCATATAACTTTGATTTTAAATTCTAACCACTTCAACACAATAATATATACCAAATAGTATTATGTGCCAAGTTACGTGCAAAACAAAGCAAGTTTGGGCTACTTTATGTGCGAAAGTGCCAAAAAAGCATAAAAACACATAAAATCGCAACTTAACACTTAATTTCTATCATATGACTATTATTTTCAATTCTAACCACTTCAAAACAATAATATATACCAAAGAGTGTTTTGTTCCAAATTTCGTGCAAAACATATCAAATTTAAGCTACTTTATTCATGTAAGTGCCACAAAAGCTTAAAAACCCTTAAAATGACACCTTTAGCACATAATTTCTAACATATAACTATCATTTTAATTTCTAACCACTTCAACACAATAATATATACCAAATAGTGTTGTGTGCCAACTTTCGTGAAAAACAACGCAAGTTTGGGCTACTTTATGTGCGATAGTGCCAAAAAAGCTTAAAAATACATAAAATCGCAATTTAACACGTAATTTCAATCACATGACTATTATTTTCAATTCTAACCACTTCAACACAATAATATATACCAAAGAGTGTTTTGTTCCATGTTTCGTGCAAAACAAACCAAATTTAAGCTAATTTATTCGTGTAAGTGCCAAAAAAGCTTAAAAACCCTTAAAATCACACATATAGAACGTAATTTCTAGCATATAACAATGATTTTAAATTCTAACGACTTCAACACAATAATATATACCAAATAGTGTTGTGTGCCAAGTTTCGTGCATAACAAAGCAAATTTGGGCTACTTTATGTGCGAAAGTGCCCAAAAAGCTTAATACCACATTAAATCTCAACATAACACGTAATTTCTATCATATAACTATTGTTTTCAATTATAACCACTTCAACACAATAATATATACCGAAGAGTGTTTTTGTTCCATGTTTCATGCAAAACAAACCAAATTTAAGCTACTTTATTCGTGTAAGTGCCAAAAAAGCTTAAAAACCCTTAAAATCACACCTTTAGAACGTAATTTCTAGCAAATAACCATGATTTTCAATTCTAACCACTTCAACACAATAACATATACCAAATAGTGTTTGTGTGCCAAGTTACGTGCAAAACAAAGCAAGTTTGGGCTACTTTATGTGCGAAAAGTGCCAAAAAAGCTTAAAAACGCATAAAATTGCAACTTAACACGTAATTTCTATCATATGGACTATTATTTTCAATTCTAACCACTTCAAAACAATAATATATACCAAAGAGTGTTTTGTTCCAAATTTCGTGCAAAACATACCAACTTTAAGCTACTTTATTTGTGTAAGTGCCAAAAAAGCTTAAAAACCCTTAAAATCACACCTTTAGCACGTAATTTCTAGCATATAACTATCATTTTAAATGTCTAACCACTTCAACACAATAATATATACCAAATAGTGTTGTGTGCCAATTTTAGTGAAAAACAACGCAAGTTTGGGCTACTTTATGTGCGAAAGTGCCAAAAAAGCATAAAAACACATAAAATCGTAATTTAACACGCAATTTCAATCATATGACTATTATTTTCAATTCTAACCACTTCAACACAATAATATATACCAAAGAGTGTTTTGTTTCATGTTTCGTGCAAAAAAACCAAATTTAAGCTACTTTATTCGTGTAAGTGCCAAAAAGCATAAAAACCCTTAAAATCACACCTTTAGCACGTAATTTCTAGCATATAACTATGATTTTAAATTCTAACCACTTCAACACAATAATATATACCAAATAGTGTTGTGTGCCAAGTTTCGTGCAAAACAAAGCAAGTTTGGGCTACTTTATGTGCGAAAGTGCCAAAAAAGTTTAAAAACACATAAAATCGCAACTTAACACGTAATTTTTATCATATGACTATTATTTTTCAATTCTAACCACTTCAAAACAATAATATATACCAAAGAGTGTTTTGTTCCAAAGTTCGTGCAAAACATACCAAATTTAAGCTACTTTATTTGTGTAAGTGCAAAAAAAGCTTAAAAACCCTTAAAATCACACCTTTAGCACGTAATTTCTAGCATATAACTATCATTTTAAATTCTAACCACTTCAACACAATAATATATACCAAATAGTGTTGTGTGCCAAGTTACGTGAAAAACAAAGCAAGTTTGGGCTACTTTATATGCGAAAGTGCCAAATAAGCTTTAAAACACATATAATCGCAACTTAACACGTAATTTCTATCATATGACTGTTATTTTCAATTCTAACCACTTCAAAACAATAGTATATACCAAAGAGTGTTTTGTTCCAAATTTCGTGCAAAACATACCAAATTTAAGCTACTTTATTTGTGTAAGTGCCAAAAAAGCTTAAAAACCCTTAAAATCACACCTTTAGCACGTAATTTCTAGCATATAACTATCATTTTAAATTCTAACCGCTTTAAACACAATAATATATACCAAATAGTGTTGTGTGCCAAGTTTCGTGCAAAACAATGCAAGTTTGTGCCAAAAAAGGTTAAAAACACATCAAATCGCAACTTAACTCGTAATTTCTATGATATGACTATTATTTTCAATTCTAACCACTTCAACACAGTAATATATACCAAAAAGTGTTTTGTTCCAAATTTCGTGCAAAACAAAGCAAATTTAAGCTACTTTATTCGTGTAAGTGCCAAAAAAGCTTAAAAACCCTTAAAATCACACTTTAGCACGTAATTTCTAGCATATAACTATCATTTTAAATTCTAACCATTTCAACACAATAATATATACCAAATAGTGTTGTGTGCCAAGTTACGTGCAAAACAAAGCAAGTTTGGGCTTCTTTATGTGCGAAAGTGCCAAAAAAGCTTAAAAACGCATAAAATCGCAACTTAACACGTAATTTCTATCATATGACTATTATTTTCAATTCTAACTACTTCAAAACAATAATATATACCAAAGAGTGTTTTGTTCCAAATTTCGTGCAAAACATACCAAATTTAAGCTACTTTATTCGTGTAAGTCCCAAAAAAGCTTAAAAACCCTTAAAATCACACCTTTAGCACGTAATTTCTAATATATAACTATCATTTTAATTTTCTAACCACTTCAACACAATAATATATACCAAATAGTGTTGTGTGCCAAGTTTCGTGCAAAACAAAGCAAGTTTGTGCCAAAAAAGGTTAAAAACACATCAAATCGCAGCTTAACTCGTAATTTCTATGATATGACTATTATTTTCAACTCTAACCACTTCAACACAGTAATATATACCAAAAAGTGTTTTGTTCCAAATTTCATGCCAAACATACCAAATTTAAGCTACTTTATTCGTGTAAGTGCCAAAAAAGCTTAAAAACCCTTAAAATCACACCTTGAGCACGTAATTTCTAGCATATAACTATCATTTTAAATTCTAACCATTTCAACACAATAATATATACCAAATAGTGTTGTGTGCCAAGTTACGTGCAAAACAAAGCAAGTTTGGGCTTCTTTATGTGCGAAAGTGCCAAAAAAGCTTAAAAACGCATAAAATCGCAACTTAACACGTAATTTCTGTCATATGACTATTATCTTGAATTCTAACCACTTCAACACAATAATATATACCAAAGAGTGTTTTGTTCCATGTTTCGTGCAAAAACAAACCAAATTTAAGCTACTTTATTCGTGTAAGTGCCAAAAAAGCTTAAAAACCCTTAAAATCACACCTTTAGCATGTAATTTCTAGCATATAACTATCATTTTAAATTCTAACCACTTCAACACAATAATATATACCAAATAGTGTTGTGTGCCAACTTTAGTGAAAAAAATCGCAAGTTTGGGCTACTTTATGTGCGAAAGTGCCAAAAAAAGCTTAAAAACACATAAAATCGTAATTTAACACGCAATTTCAATCATATGACTATTATTTTCAATTCTAACCACTTCAACACAATAATATATACCAAAGAGTGTTTTGTTTCATGTTTCGTGCAAAACAAACCAAATTTAAGCTACTTTATTCGTGTAAGTGCCAAAAAGCATAAAAACCCTTAAAATCACACCTTAGCACGTAATTTCTAGCATATAACTATGATTTTAAATTCTAACCACTTCAACACAATAATATATACCAAATAGTGTTGTGTGCCAAGTTTCGTGCAAAACAAAGCAAGTTTGGGCTACTTTATATGCGAAAGTGCCAAAAAAGTTTAAAAACACATAAAATCGCAACTTAACACGTAATTTCTATCATATGACTATAATTTTCAATTGTAACCACTTCAAAACAATAATACATACCAAAGAGTGTTTTGTTCCAAAGTTCGTGCAAAACATACCAAATTTAAGCTACTTTATTTGTATAAGTGTCAAAAAAGCTTAAAAACCCTTAAAATCACACCTTTAGCACGTAATTTCTAGCATATAACTATCATTTTAAATTCTAACCACTTCAACACAATAATATATACCAAATAGTGTTGTGTGCCAAGTTTCGTGCAAAACAAAGCAAGTTTGGGCTACTTTATGTGCGAAAGTGCCAAAAAAGTTTAAAAACACATAAAATCGCAACTTAACACGGAATTTCTATCATATGACTATTATTTTCAATTGTAACCACTTCAAAACAATAATATATACCAAAGAGTGTTTTGTTCCAAAGTTCGTACAAAACATACCAAATTTAAGCTACTTTATTTGTGTAAGTGCCAAAAAAGCTTAAAAACCCTTAAAATCACACGTTTAGCACGTAATTTCTAGCATATAACTATCATTTTAAATTCTAACCACTTCAACACAATAATATATACCAAATAGTGTTGTGTGCCAAGTTACGTGCAAAACAAAGCAAGTTTGGGCTAGTTTATGTGCGAAAGTGCCAAAAAGCTTAAAAACACATATAATCGCAACTTAACACGCAATTTCTATCATATGACTATTATTTTCAATTCTAACAACTTCAAAACAATAATATATACCAAAGAGTGTTTTGTTCCAAATTTCGTGCAAAACATACCAAATTTAAGCTACTTTATTTGTGTAAGTGCCAAAAAAGCTTAAAAACCCTTAATATCACACCTTTAGCACGTAATTTTCTAGCATATAACTATCATATTAAATTCTAACCGCTTAAACACAATAATATATACCAAATAGTGTTGTGTGCCAAGTTTCGTGCAAAACAACGCAAGTTTGGGCTACTTTATGTGCGAAAGTGCCAATAAAGGTTAAAAACACATCAATTCGCAACTTAACTCGTAATTTCTATGATATGACTATTACTTTCAATTCTAACCACTTCAACACAGTAATATATACCCAAAAAGTGTTTTGTTCCAAATTTCGTGCAAACCATACCAAATTTAAGCTACTTTATTCGTTGTAAGTGCCAAAAAAGCTTAAAAACCCTTAAAATCACACCTTTAGCACGTAATTTCTAGCATATAACTATCATTTTAAATTCTAACCACTTCAACACAATAATATATACCAAATAGTGTTGTGTGCTAACTTTCGTGCAAAACAACACAAGTTTGGGCTACTTTATGTGCGAAAGTGCCAAAAAATCTTAAAAACACATAAAATCGCAATTTAACACGCAATTTCAATCATATGACTATTATCTTGAATTCTAACCACTTCAACACAATGATATATACCAAATAGTGTTTTGTTCCATGTTTCGTGCAAAAAAAAACCAAATTTAAGCTACTTTATTCGTGTAAGTGCCAAAAAAGCTTAAAAACCCTTAAAAGCACACCTTTAGAAAGTAATTTCTAGCATATAACCAAGATTTTAAAGTCTAACCACTTAAACACAATAATATATACCAAATAGTATTGTGTGCCAAGTTACGTGCAAAACAAAGCAAGTTTGGGCTACTTTATGTGCGAAAGTGCCAAAAAAGTTTAAAAACACATAAAATCGCAACTTAACACGGAATTTCTATCATATGACTATTATTTTCAATTCTAACCACTTCAAAACAATAATATATACCAAAGAGTGTTTTGTTCCAAAGTTCGTGCAAAACATACCAAATTTAAGCTACTTTATTTGTGTAAGTGCCAAAAAAGCTTAAAAACCCTTAAAATCACACCTTTAGCACGTAATTTCTAGCATATAACTATCATTTAAAATTCTAACCACTTCAACATAATAATATATACCAAATAGTGTTGTGTGCCAAGTTACGTGCAAACAAAGCAAGTTTGGCTAGTTTATGTGCGAAAGTGCCAAAAAAGCATAAAAACACATATAATCGCAACTTAACACGTAATTTCTATCATATGACTATTATTTTCAATTCTAACCACTTCAAAACAATAATATATACCAAAGAGTGTTTTGTTCCAAATTTCGTGCAAAACATACCAAATTTAAGCTACTTTATTTGTGTAAGTGCCAAAAAAGCTTAAAAACCCTTAAAATCACACCTTTTGCACGTAATTTCTAGCATAGCTATCATTTTAAATTCTAACCACTTCAACACAATAATATATACCAAATAGTGTTGTGTGCCAAGTTTCGTGCAAAACAAAGCAAGTTTGGGCTACTTTATGTGCGAAAGTGGTAAAAAAGTTTAAAAACACATAAAATCGCAACTTAACACGGAATTTCTATCATATGACTATTATTTTCAATTGTAACCACTTCAAAAGATATAATATATACCAAAGAGTGTTTTGTTCCAAAGTTCGTGCAAAACATACCAAATTTAAGCTACTTTATTTGTGTAAGTGCCAAAAAAGCTTAAAAACTCTTAAAATCACACCTTTAGCACGTAATTTCTAGCATATAACTATCATATTAAATTCTAACCGCTTAAACACAATAATATATACCAAATAGTGTTGTGTGCCAAGGTTTCGTGCAAAACAACGCAAGTTTGGGCTACTTTATGTGCGAAAGTGCCAAGAAAGGTTAAAAACACATCAAATCGCAACTTAACTCGTAATTTCTATGATATGACTATTATTTTCAATTCTAACCACTTCAACACAGTAATATATACCAAAAAGTGTTTTGTTTCCAAATTTCGTGCAAAACATACCAAATTTAAGCTACTTTATTCGTGTAAGTGCCAAAAAAGCTTAAAAAACCCTTAAAATCACACCTTTAGCACGTAATTTCTAGCATATAACTATCATTTTAAATTCTAACCACTTCAACACAATAATATATACCAAATAGTGTTGTGTGCTAACTTTCGTGCAAAACAACACAAGTTTGGGCTACTTTATGTGCGAAAGTGCCAAAAAATCTTAAAAACACATAAAATCGCAATTTAACACGTAATTTCTGTCATATGACTATTGTCTTGAATTCTAACCACTTCAACACAATGATATATACCAAAGAGTGTTTTGTTCCATGTTTCGTGCAAAAAAAACCAAATTTAAGCTACTTTATTCGTGTAAGTGCCAAAAAAGCTAAAAAAACCCTTAAAAGCACACCTTTAGAAAGTAATTTCTAGCATATAACCATGATTTTAAAGTCTAACCACTGAAACACAATAATATATACCAAATAGTATTGTGTGCCAAGTTACGTGCAAAACAAAGCAAGTTTGGGCTACTTTATGTGCGAAAGTGCCAAAAAAGCATAAAAACACATAAAATCGCAACTTAACACGTAATTTCTGTCATATGAATATTATTTTCAATTCTAACCACTTCAAAACAATAATATATACCAAAGAGTGTTTTGTTCCAAAGTTCGTGCAAAACATACCAAATTTAAGCTACTTTATTTGTATAAGTGCCAAAAAAGCTTAAAAACCCTTAAAATCACACCTTAGCACGTAATTTCTAGCATATGACTATCATTTTAAATTCTAACCACTTCAACACAATAATATATACCAAATAGTGTTGTGTGCCAAGTTTCGTGCAAAACAAAGCAAGTTTGGGCTACTTTATGTGCGAAAGTGCCAAAAAAGTTTAAAAACACATAAAATCGCAACTTAACACGGAATTTCTATCATATGACTACTATTTTCAATTGTAACCACTTCAAAATAATAATATATACCAAAGAGTGTTTTGTTCCAAAGTTCGTGCAAAACATACCAAATTTAAGCTACTTTATTTGTGTAAGTGCCAAAAAAGCTTAAAAAACCTTAAAATCACACCTTTAGCACGTAATTTCTAGCATATAACTATCATATTAAATTCTAACCGCTTAAACACAATAATATATACCAAATAGTGTTTGTGTGCCAAGTTTCGTGCAAAACAACGCAAGTTTGGGCTACTTAATGTGCGAAATTGCCAAAAAAGGTTAAAAACACATCAAATCGCAACTTAACTCGTAATTTCTACGATATGAGTATTATTTTCAATTCTAACCACTTGAACACAGTAATATATACCAAAAAGTGTTTTGTTCCAAATTTCGTGCAAAACATACCAAATTTAAGCTACTTTATTCGTGTAAGTGCCAAAAAAGCTTAAAAACCCTTAAAATCACACCTTTAGCACGTAATTTCTAGCATATAACTATCATTTTAAATTCTAACCACTTCAACACAATAATATTTACCAAATAGTGTTGTGTGCTAACTTTCGTGCAAAACAACACAAGTTTGGGCTACTTTATGTGCGAAAGTGCCAAAAAATCTTAAAAACACATAAAATCGCAATTTAACACGTAATTTCTGTCATATGACTATTATCTTGAATTCTAACCACTTCAACACAATGATATATACCAAAGAATGTTTTGTTCCATGTTTCGTGCAAAAAAAAACCAAATTTAAGCTACTTTATTCGTGTAAGTGCCAAAAAAGCTTAAAAACCCTTAAAAGCACACCTTTAGAAAGTAATTTCTAGCATATAACCATGATTTTAAAGTCTAACCACTTCAACACAATAATATATACCAAATAGTGTTGTGTGCCAAGTTTCGTGCAAAACAAAGCAAGTTTGGGCTACTTTATGTGCGAAAGTGGTAAAAAAGTTTAAAAAACACATAAAATCGCAACTTAACACGGAATTTCTATCATATGACTATTATTTTCAATTGTAACCACTTCAAAACAATAATATATACCAAAGAGTGTTTTGTTCCAAAGTTCGTGCAAAACATACCAAATTTAAGCTACTTTATTTGTGTAAGTGCCAAAAAAGCTTAAAAACCCTTAAAATCACACCTTTAGCACGTAATTTCTAGCATATAACTATCATATTAAATTCTAAACCGCTTAAACACAATAATATATACCAAATAGTGTTGTGTGCCAAGTTCGTGCAAAACAACGCAAGTTTGGGCCTACTTTATGTGCGAAATTGCCAAAAAAGGTTAAAAACACATCAAATCGCAACTTAACTCGTAATTTCTATGATATGACTATTATTTTCAATTCTAACCACTTCAACACAGTAATATATACCAAAAAAGTGTTTTGTTCCAAATTTCGTGCAAAACATACCAAATTTAAGCTACTTATTTGTGTAAGTGCCAAAAAAGCTTAAAAACCCTTAAAATCACACCTTTAGCACGTAATTTCTAGCATATAACTATGATTTTAAATTTTAACCACTTCAACACAATAATATATATCAAATAGTGTTGTGTGCCATGTTTCGTGCAAAACAAAGCAAGTTTGGGGCTGAGTTTATGTGCGAAAGTGCCAAAAAAGTTTAAAAACACATAAAATCGCAACTCAACACGGAATTTCTATCATATGACTATTATTTTCAATTCTAACAACTTCAAAACAATAATATATACCAAAGAGTGTTTTGTTCCAAAGTTCGTGCAAAACATACCAAATTTAACCTACTTTATTTGTGTAAGTGCCAAAAAAGCTTAAAAACCCTTAAAATCACACCTTTAGCACGTAATTTCTAGCATATAACTATCATATTAAATTCTAACCGCTTAAACACAATAATATATACCAAATAGTGTTGTGTGCAAAGTTTCGTGCAAAACAACGCAAGTTTGGGCTACTTTATGTGCGAAAGTGCCAATAAAGGTTAAAAACACATCAAATCGCAACTTAATTCGTAATTTCTATGATATGACTATTATTTTCAATTCTAACCACTTCAACACAGTAATATATACCCAAAAAGTGTTTTGTTCCAAATTTCGTGCAAAACATACCAAATTTAAGCTACTTTATTCGTGTAAGTGCCAAAAAAGCTTAAAAACCCTTAAAATCACAGCTTTAGCACGTAATTTCTAGCATATAACTATCATTTTAAATTCTAACCACTTCAACACAATAATATATACCAAATAGTGTTGTGTGCTAACTTTCGTGCAAAACAACACAAGTTTGGGCTACTTTATGTGCGAAAGTGCCAAAAAATCTTAAAAACACATAAAATCGCAATTTTAACACGTAATTTCTGTCATATGACTATTATCTTGAATTCTAACCACTTCAACACAATGATATATACCAAAGAATGTTTTGTTCCATGTTTCGTGCAAAAAAAACCAAATTTAAGCTACTTTATTCGTGTAAGTGCCAAAAAAGCTTAAAAACCCTTAAAAGCACACCTTTAGAAAGTAATTTCTAGCATATAACCATGATTTTAAAGTCTAACCACTTCAACACAATAATATATACCAAATAGTGTTGTGTGCCAAGTTTCGTGCAAAACAAAGCAAGTTTGGGCTACTTTATGTGCGAAAGTGGTAAAAAAAGTTTAAAAAACACATAAAATCGCAACTTAACACGGAATTTCTATCATATGACTATTATTTTCAATTGTAACCACTTCAAAACAATAATATATACCAAAGAGTGTTTTGTTCCAAAGTTCGTGCAAAACATACCAAATTTAAGCTACTTTATTTGTGTAAGTGCCAAAAAGCTTAAAAACCCTTAAAATCACACCTTTAGCACGTAATTTCTAGCATATAACTATCATATTAAATTCTAACCGCTTAAACACAATAATATATACCAAATAGTGTTGTGTGCCAAGTTTCGTGCAAAACAACGCAAGTTTTGGCTACTTTATGTGCGAAATTGCCAAAAAAGGTTAAAAACACATCAAATCGCAACTTAACTCGTAATTTCTATGATATGACTATTATTTTCAATTCTAACCACTTCAACACAGTAATATATACCAAAAAGTGTTTTGTTCCAAATTTCGTGCAAAACATACCAAAATTTAAGCTACTTTATTTGTGTAAGTGCCAAAAAAAGCTTAAAAACCCTTAAAATCACACCTTTAGCACGTAATTTCTAGCATATAACTATCATTTTAAATTTTAACCACTTCAACACAATAATAATATATCAAATAGTGTTGTGTGCCATGTTTCGTGCAAACAAAGCAAGTTTGGGCTAGTTTATTTGCGAAAGTGCCAAAAAGTTTAAAAACACATAAAATCGCAACTTAACACGGAATTTCTATCATATGACTATTATTTTCAATTCTAACAACTTCAAAACAATAATATATACCAAAGAGTGTTTTGTTCCAAAGTTCGTGCAAAACATACCAAATTTAACCTACTTTATTTGTGTAAGTCCCAAAAAAAGCTTAAAAACCCTTAAAATCACACCTTTAGCACGTAATTTCTAGCATATAACTATCATATTAAATTCTAACCGCTTAAAACACAATAATATATACCAAATAGTGTTGTGTGCAAAGTTTCGTGCAAAACAACGCAAGTTTGGGCTACTTTTTGTGCGAAAGTGCCAATAAAGGTTAAAAACACATCAAATCGCAACTTAATTCGTAATTTCTATGATATGACTATTATTTTCAATTCTAACCACTTCAACACAGTAATATATACCCAAAAAGTGTTTTGTTCCAAATTTCGTGCAAAACATACCAAATTTAAGCTACTTTATTCGTGTAAGTGCCAAAAAAGTTTAAAAACCCTTAAAATCACACCTTTAGCACGTAATTTCTAGCATATAACTATCATTTTAAATTCTAACCACTTCAACACAATAATATATACCAAATAGTGTTGTGTGCTAACTATCGTGCAAAACAACACAAGTTTGGGCTACTTTATGTGCGAAAGTGCCAAAAAATCTTAAAAACACATAAAATCGCAATTTAACACGTAATTTCTGTCATATGACTATTATCTTGAATTCTAACCACTTCAACACAATGATATATACCAAAGAATGTTTTGTTCCATGTTTCGTGCAAAAAAAACCAAATTTAAGCTACTTTATTCGTGTAAGTGCCAAAAAAGCTTAAAAACCCTTAAAAGCACACCTTTAGAAAGTAATTTCTAGCATATAACCATGATTTTAAAGTCTAACCACTTCAACACAATAATATATACCAAATAGTGTTGTGTGCCAAGTTTCGTGCAAAACAAAGCAAGTTTGGGCTACTTTATGTGCGAAAGTGGTAAAAAAGTTTAAAAACACATAAAATCGCAACTTAACACGGAATTTCTATCATATGACTATTATTTTCAATTGTAACCACTTCAAAACAATAATATATACCAAAGAGTGTTTTGTTCCAAAGTTCGTGCAAAACATACCAAATTTAAGCTACTTTATTTGTGTAAGTGCCAAAAAAGCTTAAAAACCCTTAAAATCACACCTTTAGCACGTAATTTCTAGCATATAACTATCATATTAAATTCTAACCGCTTAAACACAATAATATATACCAAATAGTGTTGTGTGCCAAGTTTCGTGCAAAACAACGCAAGTTTGGGCTACTTTATGTGCGAAATTGCCAAAAAAGGTTAAAAACACATCAAATCGCAACTTAACTCGTAATTTCTATGATATGACTATTATTTTCAATTCTAACCACTTCAACACAGTAATATATACCAAAAAGTGTTTTGTTCCAAATTTCGTGCAAAACATACCAAATTTAAGCTACTTTATTTGTGTAAGTGCCAAAAAAGCTTAAAAACCCTTAAAATCACACCTTTAGCACGTAATTTCTAGCATATAACTATCATATTAAATTCTAACCGCTTAAACACAATAATATATACCAAATAGTGTTGTGTGCCAAGTTTCGTGCAAAACAACGCAAGTTTGGGCTACTTTATGTGCGAAATTGCCAAAAAAGGTTAAAAACACATCAAATCGCAACTTAACTCGTAATTTCTATGATATGACTATTATTTTCAATTCTAACCACTTCAACACAGTAATATATACCAAAAAGTGTTTTGTTCCAAATTTCGTGCAAAACATACCAAATTTAAGCTACTTTATTTGTGTAAGTGCCAAAAAAAGCTTAAAAACCCTTAAAATCACACCTTTAGCACGTAATTTCTAGCATATAACTATCATTTTAAATTTTAACCACTTCAACACAATAATATATATCAAATAGTGTTGTGTGCCATGTTTCGTGCAAAACAAAGCAAGTTTGGGGCTAGTTTATGTGCGAAAGTGCCAAAAAAGTTTAAAAACACATAAAATCGCAACTTAACACGGAATTTCTATCATATGACTATTATTTTCAATTCTAACAACTTCAAAACAATAATATATACCAAAGAGTGTTTTGTTCCAAAGTTCGTGCAAAACATACCAAATTTAACCTACTTTATTTGTGTAAGTGCCAAAAAAGCTTAAAAACCCTTAAAATCACACCTTTAGCACGTAATTTCTAGCATATAACTATCATATTAAATTCTAACCGCTTAAACACAATAATATATACCAAATAGTGTTGTGTGCAAAGTTTCGTGCAAAACAACGCAAGTTTGGGCTACTTTATGTGCGAAAGTGCCAATAAAGGTTAAAAACACATCAAATCGCAACTTAATTCGTAATTTCTATGATATGACTATTATTTTCAATTCTAACCAATTCAACACAGGAATATATACCCAAAAAGTGTTTTGTTCCAAATTTCGTGCAAAACATACCAAATTTAAGCTACTTTATTCGTGTAAGTGCCAAAAAAGCTTAAAAACCCTTAAAATCACACCTTTAGCACGTAATTTCTAGCATATAACTATCATTTTAAATTCTAACCACTTCAACACAATAATATATACCAAATAGTGTTGTGTGCTAACTTTCGTGCAAAACAACACAAGTTTGGGTTACTTTATGTGCGAAAGTGCCAAAAAATCTTAAAAACACATAAAATCGCAATTTAACACAGAATTTCTGTCATATGACTATTATCTTGAATTCTAACCACTTCAACACAATGATATATACCAAAGAGTGTTTTGTTCCATGTTTCGTGCAAAAAAAAACCAAATTTAAGCTACTTTATTCGTGTAAGTGCCAAAAAAGCTAAAAAAACCTTAAAAGCACACCTTTAGAAAGTAATTTCTAGCATATAACCATGATTTTAAAGTCTAACCACTGAAACACAATAATATATACCAAATAGTATTGTGGTGCCAAGTTACGTGCAAAACAAAGCAAGTTTGGGCTACTTTATGTGCGAAAGTGCCAAAAAAGCATAAAAACACATAAAATCGCAACTTAACACGTAATTTCTGTCATATGAATATTATTTTCAATTCCTAACCACTTCAAAACAATAATATATACCAAAGAGTGTTTTGTTCCAAAGTTCGTGCAAAACATACCAAATTTAAGCTACTTTATTTGTATAAGTGCCAAAAAAGCTTAAAAACCCTTAAAATCACACCTTTAGCACGTAATTTCTAGCATATGACTATCATTTTAAATTCTAACCACTTCAACACAATAATATATACCAAATAGTGTTGTGTGCCAAGTTTCGTGCAAAACAAAGCAAGTTTGGGCTACTTTATGTGCGAAAGTGCCAAAAAAGTTTAAAAACACATAAAATCGCAACTTAACACGGAATTTCTATCATATGACTACTATTTTCAATTGTAACCACTTCAAAACAATAATATATACCAAAGAGTGTTTTGTTCCAAAGTTCGTGCAAAACATACCAAATTTAAGCTACTTTATTTGTGTAAGTGCCAAAAAGCTTAAAAAACCTTAAAATCACACCTTTAGCACGTAATTTCTAGCATATAACTATCATATTAAATTCTAACCGCTAAACACAATAATATATACCAAATAGTGTTGTGTGCCAAGTTTCGTGCAAAACAACGCAAGTTTGGGCTACTTAATGTGCGAAATTGCCAAAAAAGGATAAAAACACATCAAATCGCAACTTAACTCGTAATTTCTACGATATGACTATTATTTTAAATTCTAACCACTTGAACACAGTAATATATACCAAAAAGTGTTTTGTTCCAAATTTCGTGCAAAACATACCAAATTTAAGCTACTTTATTCGTGTAAGTGCCAAAAAAGCTTAAAAACCCTTAAAATCACACCTTTAGCACGTAATTTCTAGCATAAAACTATCATTTTAAATTCTAACCACTTCAACACAATAATATATACCAAATAGTGTTGTGTGCTAACTTTCGTGCAAAACAACACAAGTTTGGGCTACTTTATGTGCGAAAGTGCCAAAAAATCTTAAAAACACATAAAATCGCAATTTAACACGTAATTTCCTGTCATATGACTATTATCTTGAATTCTAACCACTTCAACACAATGATATATACCAAAGAATGTTTTGTTCCATGTTTCGTGCAAAAAAAACCAAATTTAAGCTACTTTATTCGTGTAAGTGCCAAAAAAGCTTAAAAACCCTTAAAAGCACACCTTTAGAAAGTAATTTCTAGCATATAACCATGATTTAAAGTCTAACCACTTCAACACAATAATATATACCAAATAGTGTTGTGTGCCAAGTTTCGTGCAAAACAAAGCAAGTTTGGGCTACTTTATGTGCGAAAGTGGTAAAAAAGTTTAAAAACACATAAAAATCGCAACTTAACACGGAATTTCTATCATATGACTATTATTTTCAATTGTAACCACTTCAAAAAAATAATATATACCAAAGAGTGTTTTGTTCCAAAGTTCGTGCAAAACATACCAAATTTAAGCTACTTTATTTGTGTAAGTGCCAAAAAAAGCTTAAAAACCCTTAAAATCACACCTTTAGCACGTAATTTCTAGCATATAACTATCATATTAAATTCTAAACCGCTTAAACACAATAATATATACCAAATAGTGTTGTGTGCCAAGTTTCGTGCAAAACAACGCAAGTTTGGGCTACTTTATGTGCGAAATTGCCAAAAAAGGTTAAAAACACATCAAATCGCAACTTAACTCGTAATTTCTATGATATGACTATTATTTTCAATTCTAACCACTTCAACACAGTAATATATACCAAAAAGTGTTTTGTTCCAAATTTCGTGCAAAACATACCAAATTTAAGCTACTTTATTTGTGTAAGTGCCAAAAAAGCTTAAAAACCCTTAAAATCACACGTTTAGCACGTAATTTCTAGCATATAACTATCATTTTAAATTTTAACCACTTCAACACAATAATATATATCAAATAGTGTTGTGTGCCATGTTTCGTGCAAAACAAAGCAAGTTTGGGCTAGTTTATGTGCGAAAGTGCCAAAAAAGTTTAAAACACATAAAATCGCAACTTAACACGGAATTTCTATCATATGACTATTATTTTCAATTCTAACAACTTCAAAACAACAATATATACCAAAGAGTGTTTTGTTCCAAAGTTAGTGCAAACCATACCAAATTAACCTACTTTATTTGTGTAAGTGCCAAAAAAGCTTAAAAACCCTTAAAATCACACCTTTAGCACGTAATTTCTAGCATATAACTATCATATTAAATTCTAACCGCTTAAACACAATAATATATACCAAATAGTGTTGTGTGCAAAGTTTCGTGCAAAACAACGCAAGTTTGGGCTACTTTAATGTGCGAAAGTGCCAATAAAGGTTAAAAACACATCAAATCGCAACTTACTTCGTAATTTCTATGATATGACTATTATTTTCAATTCTAACCACTTCAACACAGTAATATATACCCAAAAAGTGTTTGTTCCAAATTTCGTGCAAAACATACCAAATTTAAGCTACTTTATTCGTTTAAGTGCCAAAAAAGCTTAAAAACCCTTAAAATCACACCTTTAGCACGTAATTTCTAGCATATAACTATCATTTTAAATTCTAACCACTTCAACACAATAATATATACCAAATAGTGTTGTGTGCTAACTTTCGTGCAAAACAACACAAGTTTGGGCTACTTTATGTGCGAAAGTGCCAAAAAATCTTAAAAACACATAAAATCGCAATTTAACACGTAATTTCTGTCATATGACTATTATCTTGAATTCTAACCACTTCAACACAATGATATATACCAAAGAATGTTTTGTTCCATGTTTCGTGCAAAAAAAACCAAATTTAAGCTACTTTATTCGTGTAAGTGCCAAAAAGCTTAAAAACCCTTAAAAGCACACCTTTAGAAAGTAATTTCTAGCATATAACCATGATTTTAAAGTCTAACCACTTCAACACAATAATATATACCAAATAGTGTTGTGTGCCAAGTTTTCGTGCAAAACAAAGCAAGTTTGGGCTACTTTATGTGCGAAAGTGGTAAAAAAGTTTAAAAACACATAAAATCGCAACTTAACACGGAATTTCTATCATATGACTATTATTTTCAATTGTAACCACTTCAAAACAATAATATATACCAAAGAGTGTTTTGTTCCAAAGTTCGTGCAAAACATACCAAATTTAAGCTACTTTATTTGTGTAAGTGCCAAAAAAGCTTAAAAACCCTTAA